>NW_007728952.1:83298-87300 GCF_000696425.1 Galeopterus variegatus
AAGGTGTGGGAGCAACACCAAGGGTTGCGATCCCGTTGCCGGTCCCGGTCCGGTACGGGCGCGACACTGAGGGTTGCGATCCGTTGCCGGACATGAAAAGAGACAAAAAGGAAAAAAAAAAAAAAGAGAGAGAGATGCATAAAATCATATGAGTTGGACTGAGTGGCCATTGATTGGTAAACATGTTTCATTTTGTAAAAGCTTAGTTAAACATTTATTCGTATCAATTTTATAGCTTTAGAATTTTCATTCAGTAATTTCCTTCCAGGATTTCAACAGTTTACTAGGTTCTTTTGCAAATTCCAAAGCCCCAGGCTCTATGTTTATGGGTCCAATGGTTAAATGGCTCTGTTGCCAACTATCACCTCTTGAGCTCTAAGAGAAGGCTTACATCAGTAGTGTGTGGCATTGTCACCTAGAGTGGTTCTTGTCCCTCTCTACACCACAGTTCAATCAGCACGATATTGTTACTAGGGCTTACAAGCCCAACTAGGGGTTACAAGGAAACTAGCAGATTGCTGTTGGCAGGTGAGGTCCAGGGGTTCAGAAGGTGACTGGATTTGAAAAGGAAGGTGGAAAACCCACTCAAGGCAGTGAATGGGAAATGCCTGCATCTCTCTTAGTCTGAGGTTGTGGTCCCAGTTGGGGAAAGCAGCATACCACAGGAAAGGCCAGAAATTTAGCTGGGAGAGCCTTGATAAGGTTACCACAAAACCCCAGCTGACTGGTTGGCTATGTTCATACATAGGGAAGTTCAAACAAGGCCTGAAAAAAGTGAAAACCAAGATAGACTTCAAAATAGCATGAACATTGAATGTGTTCCCCAACCCACGCATGGATCAACTGGCAGAGGGTGGAAGCCTAGTGCTTGTGAATTTTCTGACCAATAAGACCCAAGGAAATTGCTAGGAGGCCAGGCTTAAAAATAAACAGAAAGATTGAAACAAATGAAAGCACAGATATCACTGGCAGCATATCTTAGGTAGACAGAGTCCTCAGATTAACTCCAGGAATGTTAATTTAAAAAGAAAACACAGTTTTCCATTCCAACATGTAAGGAGCTCAGAAGTCATCACTCTGTCCTCACAACAAGAGAAAAGCTGACCACACAAAAAATCAACAACTCTTCTTAGATCTACCAAAGAATTGAGAAAACAGGGCAAACCACCATCCCCAAAACTAGAGAGAAAGGTGAATACAGAGCTCAATAAGAACAGAAGCCACTGGAAATGGTCACTGGAAGGAACACTTAAGTGGGATTGACTAATTGCTGGAGGCTGAGCAAGAACTGGCTTGAGAGTTAAAAACTCCTGGGGGCCCAGTCTTAGGGAAGCTTCGCCACTTTCATGAGTTTTATCCCCAGTACCCCATCAGTTCTCATGGTGAAGATGGGAGAAAAATCTCTTGCTTCCAGCAGGGAGAGGGAAAAAGTAACCATTATAAAATGTGACCAGAGCATTGTGTTCTCCAAAACAAGAGAAAATGCCTTACTACACCCTAATCTGATCTAGGAGAATGGCAATGAGACAATTTGAGCCTCTTCGCTTCTTTCTGCCTCACATTAAGAGAGAGAGAAAAAAAGACTAAGAAACTCTTCTAAAGGCCCCACTAAAAACACCCAAAAATTTAATCATAAAATTATAAAATGTGGGACATCATTAAGGTGGTAGAATTGACAGTCCCTAGCATCACTCTTCCTGACAATCAATTTGCAACTATTAAAAAGCAAACACTGCCAACCTGGCACTGCTGGAGCTCAGAGGAAGATGGGGAGAGACCCATGGAGGACATGAACGTAACAGCAGTGGCAAGTGGAAGAAACGACCCTGACCATTTCATTCCCTGGCTGTTTCAGGGCTGACCCTGTGAGAGGCAGGAAGAAGCTGCAGCACACACGGAGCAGGAGCCAGCAAAAGCCACAGCTGAGTTCTCCGCATGAAGTTTCCTGGAGTCTGCAGAGGAGAAAAGGGCTTAGGAGCACACCCTGCCAGCCCCAACACCAGTAAGACCACTGACAGGGTTCCTGTGGACCCACATAGGAACAAAGGGCCACAGCTGACTGAAGAAAGGAGCCACCCAGAGGCCAGTGAGTCATTGTGAGGGACTGTGCACATCCCACCCCAAAGGACATGTTCAGAGTATGGGAGGGAGGCCGGTCCACTGGGGGAACATTGGGGTGCAGCATGCACGGCTGATCGGTACAGGCACACTCAGTGGAGACTGGTCAGGGAGACAGAACTGCAGGGAGCATAGTTTGCTGGAAAGACTCAGTCCTGGGCCAGAATTTTCACACGGCCCAGGTGTATCTGACCTCATAAGACCTGGAAGTGATTAGAAAGCCAACAATTAAAATCCAGTCCACACAAAAAGCCTTCCCCAGAGAATCAGCAACAATGAAGATGATTCTAAGGAGCAGCAAGAAAACATGTGAAGGTGCATAACCCGTTAGTAAAGTAAGTTCACAGACAACCTCAGAAAGGTCCGATGGTGTAAGGATCGTGAATAAACTGCTGCCATCCTTAGTATGAAGACTAAAGAACAAATCTAACAAGACACTAACATATACAACCACCATATAAAAGATGGGCACTATTAAAGATGTAACTTGAACCAAAAAATTTTCAAAAAGTGGGGGAGAATGATGCCAAAACACATAGTTGGCTTTGATTTTTTTCTTTTTCCTTAGATATCAAAGTTATTAGTCTAAAATAATCTGTGATAACTATCACATGTTTTTATGGTAACCATTAACACAAAAACTTATAAGAGATATACTAAAAATATATAATGAAAAATCAAAATACACTGCTAGAGAAAACCACTCAATCACAAAGGAAGACAGTAAGGTCAGAAAAAAGGAAAAAAGGATCAACAAAACAACCATAAAAAAAGGAACAAAGTGGCAGTAATAAGTTTCTATATATCAATAATAACTCTTAATGCAAACAGTTTAAGTGCCCTAATTAAAAGACAGAGTGACTCAATGGATTATAATACAAGAACCACAATATGCTGCCTATAAGAAATTCACTTCACCTATAAAGACACACCCATCTGAAAGTGATTTCATGCAAACTGAAACTAAAAAAGATAGGAAGGTCATTATGTAATAATAAAGGGGTCAATTCAACAAGAGAATATAACAATTCTAAACATATATGCACTAAACTCCAGGCACCCAGTTATATAAAGCAATTACTATTACACCTAAAAGGAGAAATAGATTCCAACATAATAATAATTGGTGACTTTAACACACAACTCTTAGCAAAGGACAGATCATCCAGAAAATTAACCATGAAACATCAGAATTAGTCTCTACTGTAGGCCGATTGGACCTAACAGACATATACAGAACATTTCATCCAACGACTGTAGAATATACATTCTTCTCAACAAACTTTTTAAAATTACAAGTCTCAAGAAATTTTTAAAAATTCAAATCATATCAACAACCTTGCCCAACCACAACTGGATAAACAACAAAAGGGACACTAGAAACCATACAAATACATGAAAATTAAACAACATGCTCCTAAACAATGAATTGGTCAAAGAAGAAATCAAAAAGGAAATTTAAAAATTCCTGGAGACAAATGAAAATGAAAACAAAACATGGCAGAACCAATGGGACACAACAAAAGCAGTTCTAAGAAGGAAGTTTATGGCAATCAATGCCTACGTCAAAAAAGAAGAAAGACTTCAAATAAACAACTTCACATTACACCTTAAGAAGCTGGAAAAACAAGAACAAAGCAAATCCAAAATCAGCAGAAGGAGAGAAATAACAAAGATTAGAGCAGAAATAAATCAATTAGAGATTTAACAAACAATACAAAAGATCAGTGAAACAGTTGGCTTCTCAGCAAGATTAAAAAAATCAATAAACCTTTAGCTAGACTAACCAAGAAAAAAAGAGAGAAGTCTCAAATAAACAAAAGAAATGAAAAAGGAGACATTATAACTGAAACCACAGAAATACAAAGCATCATAAGAGATTAC
>NW_007728952.1:87727-95573 GCF_000696425.1 Galeopterus variegatus
AAATGAAAAAGGAGACATTATAACTGAAACCACAGAAATACAAAGCATCATAAGAGATTACTATGAACAACTGTATGCAAACAAACTGGAAAACCTAGAAGAAATGGATAAATTCCTGGACACATAGAACTTACCAAGGTTGAATCATGAGGAACTAGAAAACCTAAAGAGACCAATAACAAGTAATGAAATAGCAGCAGTAATAAAAAGTCTCCCAACAAAGAAAACTCTAGGACCAGATGGCTTCACTGCTGAAATCTACCAAACATTTAAAGAAGAACTAATACCAGTTCTTTTCAAACTGTTCCAGAAAATTGAAGAGGAGGGAATACTTGCAAACTTATTCTAAGAAGCCAGCATTAACCTCATACCAAATCCAGAAAAAGACACAACAAAAAAAGAAAACTACTGACCAATATCCCTAATGAACACAGATGCAAAGATCCTCAATAAAATACTAGCACACAGAATCCAACTACAGATTAAAAAGATCACTCACCATGACCAAGTGGGATTCACCCCAGGGAGGCAAGAATGGTTCAACATATGCAAATAAATGTGATACATCACATCAACAGAATGAAGGGAAAAAAACCATATGATCACTACAACAGATGCAGAAAAAGCATTTGATAAAACCCAGCACCCCTTCATGATACAAGCACTCAACAAATTAGGTATGGAAGGAATGTATCTCAACACAATAGAGGCCATATGTGACCAACCCATAGCTAATATTATACTGAATGGAAAAGTTGGAGGTTTTTCCTCTAAGATCTGGAAGAAGATAAGTGTGCCCACTTTCTGCGCTCTTATCTAATATAGTACTGGGAGTTCTAGCCAGCCCAATAAGGCAAAAGAAGGCAATAAAAGGCATCCGAATTGGAAAGGGGGAAGTCAAACTATCCCTATTTGCAGGTGACATGATCTTATACACAAATAATTCTAAAGACTGCACCAAAAAATTACTAGAACTAACAAATGAATTCAGTATAGTGGCAGGATACAAAATTAACATACAAAAATCAACAGCCTTCCTATACACNTTGGAAAGGGGGAAGTCAAACTATCCCTATTTGCAGGTGACATGATCTTATACACAAATAATTCTAAAGACTGCACCAAAAAATTACTAGAACTAACAAATGAATTCAGTATAGTGGCAGGATACAAAATTAACATACAAAAATCAACAGCCTTCCTATACACCAATAATGAAATAGTTAAAGAGGAAATCAAGAAAGTAATCCCATTCATGATAGTACTGAAATAAATGAAACACCTAGGAGTAAATTTAACTGAGGTGGTAAAAGACCTCTACAATTAAAACTATAAAACACTGGTTTAAAAAAAGAGAGAGAGAGAACACAAATAAATGGAAAGATCCCATATTCTTGGGTTGGAAGAATTAACATCATCAACTTATCCATATTACTCAAAGCAATCTATACATTCAACACAATCCCTACCAAAATGACATTCTTCACTGAAATAGAAAAAACAATCCTTAAAATTTTATGGAACCACAAAAGACACCGAATGCAAGTTAATGCAATCTTGAACAAAAAGAACAAAGTTGAAGGCATCACACTTCATCACTTCAAAATATACTGTAAAGTATAGTAACCAAAACAGCATGGTACTTGGCATAAAACTAGAAAAATAGACCAATGGAATAGAATAGAGAGCTCTAACATAAACCCACACATTTATAGCCAACTAATTTTAGACAAATGTGCCAAAAATATACAGATTGGAAAGGGGGAAGTCAAACTATCCCTATTTGCAGGTGACATGATCTTATACACAAATAACTCTAAAGGCTGCACCAAAAAATTACTAGAACTAACAAATGAATTCAGTATAGTGGCAGGATACAAAATTAACATACAAAAATCAACAGCCTTCCTATACACTAATAATGAAATAGTTAAAGAGGAAATCAAGAAAGTAATCCCATTCACGATAGTACCGAAATGAATGAAACACCTAGGAGTAAATTTAACTGAGGTGGTAAAAGACCTCTACAATGAAAACTATAAAACACTGGTTTAAAAAAGAGAGAGAGAGAGAACACAAATAAATGGAAAGATCCCATGTTCTTGGGTTGGAAGAATTAACATCATCAAATTATCCATATTACCCAAAGCAATCTATACATTCAACACAATCCCTACCAAAATGACATTCTTCACTGAAATAGAAAAAACAATCCTTAAAATTTTATGGAACCACAAAAGACACCGAATGCAAGTTAATGCAATCTTGAACAAAAAGAACAAAGTTGAAGGCATCACACTTCATCACTTCAAAATATACTGTAAAGTATAGTAACCAAAACAGCATGGTACTTGGCATAAAACTAGAAAAATAGACCAATGGAATAGAATAGAGAGCTCTGACATAAACCCATACATTTATAGCCAACTGATTTTCGACAAATGTGCCAAAAATATACAGTGGGGAAAGGACAGCCTCTTCAATAAATGGTGCTGGGAAAACTGGATATCCACATGCAGAAGATTGAAACTAGACCCCTATCTCTCATTTACAACAACCTACTCAAAATGGATTAAAGACTAAATTTAAGACCCAAAACAATGAAACTTCTAGAGGAAAACATAGGGGAAACACTACATGAAATGGGAGTGGACATTGCTTTTTTGAGTGAGACTACAAAGGTACAAAGGTACAGGACTAAAGCAAAAATACACAAGTGGGACTACATCAAATTGACAAGCTTCTCCATAGCAAGGGACACTATCAACAAAGTAAAGAAACAACCTACAGAATGGGAGAAAGTGTTTGCAAATCACACATCAGACAAGGGGCTGATATACAGAATATATAAGGAACTCAAACAACTCAACAGCAAAAAATCAAATAGCCCAACATAAAAATGGGCAAAGGACTTGAACAGACATTTCTAAAAAGAAGACATACAAATGACCAACAAGCACATGAAAAATGCTCAACATCACTAATCATCAGGGAAATGCAAATTAAAACCACAATGAGATATCGTTTCACCCCAGTTAGACTGGCTATTATCAACAGGACAGAAAATAACAAATGCTGGTGAGGATGGGGAGAAAAAGGAATCCTCCTTCATTATGGGTGGGAATGTAAATTGGTGCAGTCACTGTGGAAAACAGTATGGAGGTTCCTTGGAGAACTAAAAATGGATCTATCTTATGACCCAGCCATCCCAGTACTAGATATAGACCCAAAGGAAATGAAATCAATATATCAAAAAGACACCTGTACTCCCATGTTCATTGCAGCACTACTCATGATAGCCAAGAGGTGGGATCAACCTAAATGCTCATCTGTGGCTAAATGGAGAAAAAAACTGTGGAATACTACTCAGCCATAAAAAAAAATGGCAACCTATCACTTGCAGCAACATGGATAGAACTGGAAACCATCACGTTAAGTGAAGTCAGGCACAGAAAGACAAATACTGTGTATCTCATTCCTATGGGTAATCTTAAAAAATAAAAAAGTGGTTCTCGTAGAAGTAGAGAGTAGAATAATGATTTCCAGAGGCCGGGAGGGGAGGCGGGTATGGGGGAGGAGAAGTGGTGGACTAATGGGTACAAAACTATGCTGTCTACCCCAAGCGAATCATGGTGTAGTATATGCATGTATTAAAGTACCCCACAAATATGTACAAGTAAATGTTAAAATAAAAAAAAATTTAAAAATAGGGCAGCTGCAGAGGTGGCAGTGGAGGTGGGGCTGGGGTGGGGTTCTGGAAGTCAATACCACGTTGAGTCTTCACAAGAGCTGGATTGCAGATTTCCAGGCTGTCCTGAAGGATCCCTCAATTGCATTGGAAAAGCTTCAGGAACTCAGTTTTAGTGGCATACCCGGTGAGGGCAGACTGTGGTGCCTCTGCTGGAAGCTCATCTTGTCTTCCCTGGGCTTTCTAAGATGCTTTCTTGAGGCCTGTCAGCTTCCACGTGCTGTCCAAGGTTGGGGTGGGGGAGTTCCCAGAGCGTTTCACTCCTGCTGTGCAGATTCTCTTGAACTACCTCCCATTGGAGAGAGCCTCATGCACATCCATCCTGGCCAAGCAGAGGGAGCTGTATTTTCAGTTCCCAAGGGAAATGATTATCCAGCCTGGTATTTCCAAGGCCAACGTGGGTGTATCCAGGGAGGATGTGACCTTTGAGGACCATCTACTCAACCTCAACCCCAACAGCTGGTGGAACACATACTTCAAGGACAACAAGGTGATGGTGCAGATTGACAAAGATGTCCGGAGTTTGTGCCCAGACATATCCTTCTTCCAGAGGGCCACCGAGTACCCCTGACGCCTCATTCTGGACCCCCAGAATGAATTTGAGCCCCTTTGTAAGTGGGTGGAACAGACATTGCTAAAATCCCAGACAGTGGCCCACAGCCAGAGCAGGGTCACAAACATGAGCTCCCCAAAGAAGCACTCTCGGCTGTGGTCCCTGAATGAGCAGGAGGTGCTGCTAAACGGCTGTGAGGCCCGCTGGGAGGTGGAGTGGATCCTGTTCATCTATGCCAAGCTCAGCCCTGGCATCGCTTATGTGCAAGGCATGAATGAGACCGTGGGGCCCCTCTACTGTACCTTTGCCACCAACCCTGCCAGCAAGTGGAAAGAGGACACTGAGGCAGACACCTTTTTCCACTTCACCAAACACGGCTGAGAGGACAACTTTATCAAGAGCCTGGATGACTCACAACGTGGCATCACCTACAAGATGGGGAAGGTGTGCTCCACCTCGAAAGAGGAGGATGTGGAACTGTACCTGGGGCAGCGGGAAGCTGGCAAGGGTCCCTCCCTGTCTCTGCTTTGCTGCTCCCTTTCTCGTTTCCTGCTTCTGGCTTTCTGGCACTAGCCAGGGAGGTGCATGGCAAAAGGGCCAGAAACCGCTTCTGCTGGGGGATGGTGCTTAGGCTTCTCCATGGGAAGGTGACTCTGAAGGACCTAAGGGGCTGCCAGGCCCAGGTCATGCCTCTGCCCCCATCTTACTGTGTGTGTGTCGGTTTGTCGTTGTTGGTTGGTGTGTGTGTCCCTGAATCCCCCAGCTGTCTCTGTTTCTCCTCCGTGGGTGGGTGCGTGTGTTCGTGAGGGGGGTGAGGGTATCTTTGAATCCTTCTAGGTCTCTCTGCTTCTCCTTCTCTGTCGCTCTACCTCTGCCTCTGTCTCCTCCGCCTCTTCCACAGAGGGTTTGTGTGACTCTCGCTCCACGTGTCCCTCCTTCATTATGCTCCCTCTGCCATTCCCCCTTGGGTACCTCATCCTGAGCTTCTCCTCCCTCCTCCCCCTGCTCCCCTGAACCCAGGAGACAGTTGTGTGACTCTCGCTCCACGTGTCCCTCCTTCATTATGCTCCCTCTGCCATTCCCCCTTGGATACCTCATCCTGAGCTTCTCCTCCCTCCTCCCCCTGCTCCCCTGAACCCAGGAGACAGAATGAGGAGTCTGGCTCAGCAAGGCCCCTGGAGGTCAGATTGGGCCTTTGCATCCTGTTCCCATCCCCCAGCCTGAAGCTCCCCGGTCCCCCAGACTGGAAGCGAGTCCCCAGTGCCTCACTAGAGGGCCCTGAACCTGCTCCTCATGACAGAAATCTTGGAAACCAAGAGCAGCTGAGAAATGCTGATCCAGGCAAAGCTTCCAGCTTCCTGCCCCTGCTTTGTGGATGGAGGAGGGAGAAGCGGGAGAGCTGGGTCTTTCCAGAGCTTCCCAAAGGCCCTCCTGTCCCAAAGGAAAAGGACATTAAGGTGATTCTGTCCTGGGTTGGAATCCGAGTACATCAGAGGAGTTGTCATTCCCTTGGCTCCCAGGCACCCCTCCCCCTGGGGCAGTGAGTCTCATAAAGGACAGGCAGGTGGCACCAAGGGAGCCTTCCTGGGGCCAGGAGTAGCTGAGCATGAAGCCCTGGATCTGTCAGTGCCAGGAGGGCCATGTCTGCACCTTCACGTGCCCCTCTGTCCCATGCAGGCTGAGGGAGGTGCTGACCTTCTCCTTGTCACCGAGCAGGAGCAGCTGACTGCTCCCACTTCTGGAGGAGCAGGGCTTATTCTAATCAAGTCGCCTCCCTCCTTTGGTAAGGAGCACAGGAGGTTTGGGTCTGGAAGGCTGGGGAACAGAAGGATGAGGGTCCTCATCCTCTCCGCAGACTGGCCAGCAGGAGCAGGGCTCCAGCAGCCCTCTTGCCCTGAAGCCTTGCTGAGTTTGGAGGGCACGGCTTCTTTGCCACCCTCCCCCACCCAGCTGTGGGCCAGAAACATCATCCCCCATGGTTCCTTCACCAGGCTTCTCCGGCTGCTGCTAGGTTGTTATGCACGTGCTTTTTTGCTTCCTTTTCTCCCAACACAGCATTTGGGAAATTTTTACTATTCACTCTCCTGGCTTTTTATTGCAGATTGGCAAGTGCTTTGGGGCTGGAAGGTAAAAAGAAGCTGGAAACACAGTTCTCTTGATTTCCCAAGGTCAAAGTCAGCATCCTCTCCCCAGCCTCAGGGACCTCCCCAGTTTCCCGGCAGGAACTGGTGGGACGGCTCTGATGTCTGTACTGGAACTAAGTGTGCAGGACACAAGAGAGACAGTACACCTGCCAGACTTGAAGACCCCTGGGATGAGGCAGACATTGCTTCCCGCCAGCCTTGTGCACCCTCTATCCAGAACTTGTCAACTGGTAGTTCAGCCCCAACTTTGGCCCCTTCACAGCCTGAAGTTTGGGCCACTGCCTGGGACCCAGCAGATACTACCCAGGACACCTGATGCATTCCCTTTTCCTGTCCCCCTACCCTCTCTCTTGGGACCATACTACTTGAATCACTGCATCTGATTTGCTTCTGTGGCAGAGCTGGGTCCAGTGCCCTCTCCTAGACCTTAAGGTGAAAGTCGAGAGCACAAGGACCATGTCTTGGTTAGGCAGAGGTCTCCAGTGGGATAAGACCTGAGGAAAAGACCTGCCTTTGATGATATCCCCTCTCCAGATTCTCAAGGGAGGTTCCCACAAAGCCAGAACATCTGAGGTTTTCTGCTTGACAAACTGACTCCCAGACATTGGACACTTACAGATTGAGCTGCATAAATTCAGCAGGTCTTACTCCAGATGGTCAGAATGTTAATCTGCTTTTGTTTTTCACCTGTTTTGGTCATTGAATCAATGCTGTTGATGGCGAGCAGTCTTTAATAAACCATGTGTTCTTTGCAAATAAATAAATTTTTTAAAATAAAAGAACCTTTAAAAAAATCATAAAATGATTCTTCTCTCCATATCAACCAGACTCTAGTATAATGATGGTGGATTACAACTAAGAGAGCTGCAACACACAGACTACATTTAAGAAAGAGTTCTTAGGGAAAACTGAAGACAACAGGGGAGACAAAAGTAAGAACACTAGAGGAAACTGAAACCTCCAACCCCTGCAGCTACATCGAACATTAAACACAGCCTAACTCCTAACAAGATAAACGTGAAACCTCACCCTAATAGCCTATTTACCTCAGTTCCTATGATGATACATTATGCCTGGCTTTCAACCAAAAATTACAAGACATGTTTAAAGGCAGAAAAAAACAGTCCAAAGAGACAAAGCAGGCATCAGAATCATGCTCAGGTATGACACAGATATTAGAATTATCAAATGGGAATTTATTTATTTTTTCCTTTAAATTTTTATTTTGTTGATATACAATGTGGTTGATTATTATGGCCCATCACCGAAACCTCCCTCTCCCCCCTCCCACCCAACAATGTCCTTTCCGTTTGCTTGTTGTAACAACTTCAAAGGATTGTAGTTGTTATATCTTCTTCCCCCCCGCCCCCGGTTATTGTGTGTGTGTGTGAGTGAATTTAT
>NW_007728952.1:96319-101517 GCF_000696425.1 Galeopterus variegatus
AGAGTTCCTTTTTCTCCGCAACCTCGCCAGCATTTATCGTTCAGAGTCTTTTGGATTTTAGCCATCCTAACTGGGGTGAGATGGTATCTCAGTGTAGTTTTGATTTGCATTTCCCGGATGCTGAGTGATGTTGAGCATCAAATGGGAATTTAAAATAAGTATGACTAATATACTGAGGGTTCTAATGGGAAAAGTAGACAACATAAAAGAACAGATGGGTAATATAAGCAGAGAGATGGAAACATTGAGAAAGAATCAAAAGGAAATGCTAGAAATTAAAAACTCTATAACAGAAATGAAGAATGCCTTTGATGGCTCATTAGTAGACTGAGCCAGACTGAGAAAGGATCAGTGAGCTTGGAGATATGTCCATGGAAATTTCCCAAACTGGAAAGCAAAGAGAAAAGAGAATGGAAGAAAAGAAAACAGAATGTCCAGTGACTGCGGGACAATTGCAAAAGGTATAAATATGCATAATGGGAATGCCAAAGGGAGAAGAGAGAGAGAAAAGGACAAAAGAAATATTTGAAATAATAATGGCTGAGAATGTTTTGAAATTAATGACAAACACCAAACCACAGATCCAGGAAGCCCAGAAAATGCCAAGCAGGTTAAATACAAAAAATTTTACACCCTGACATATCATATATATAACTGCATATAACCAAAGACAAACAGAACATCTTAAAAGAAGCCAGGGAGTGAGGGGGTTGGGAATCACATAACCTATAGAGAAACAAGGATAAGACTCACATCAGACTTCTCTTCAGAAACCATGTAAGCAAGAAAAGAATGGAGTGAAATATTTAAAGTGTTGAAGAAAAAAATCCACCAGCCTAGAGTTTCATAGTCAATGAAATTACTTTCAAAGGTGAAGGAGAAATACAGACTTCCCCGGAAAAAAAAATTTTTTTTTTGACCGGCAAGGGGATCGCAACCCCCGGCACAGTGTTGTCTGCACCACGCTCAGCCAGCGAGTGCACCACCCATCCCCATATAGGATCCAAACCCGCAGCCTCGGCACTATCAGCACCACACTTTCCCGAGTGAGCCACGGGGCCAGCCCAAAAAAAATTTTTTTAAAGAAATTTGTTGCCAGTAGACCTATAAGAAAATGTTAAAAGAAGTTCTTCAGAGAGACAGAAAATGATATGAATGAGAAACTTGAATCTACATAAAGAAAGAGCATTAGAAAAGGAATAAATGAAGGTAAAATACAATGTTTTGTTTTTCTTATTCTTAATTCATTTAACAGATCACTGTTCACATAATAATAGCAACAACATATTTCACAATTATAGCTTATGGATGAGTGGAATGAATGACAGCAATTGCATAAGGGAGGGGACAGAGAAATTGGGGATACCATTGTATGGCACCCACACTACCCATAAAATAGTATATTATTATTTGAAAGAAGACTAGATTATTGTAAATGTATATTGGAAACTTTAAGACAACCACCAAAAAAAAGTTAAGTAGAAATATTATTGATATGCCACAAGAAGACAGAAAATGGAATCATACAAAATGCTCAATTAAAACCCGAGAAGGTAGAAAAAGAGAAGATTAAAAATAAAAGGAAAAAAGAACAGGTGCAACAAATATAAAACAATTACAAAAATGGTTCATACTAACTCAACTATATCAATAATCATTTTAAATGATCTAAATGAACCAGATAAAAGACCGACTGTTGATATGGGTTTAAAAAAAAGAGAGAGAGAGACCCAACCATAAGAAACCCAATTTAAATATAAAAACACAGATAGATTAAAAATTAAAGGATAAAGAAAGAGATACCATACTAACACTAATCAGAAGACACTATAGTAGCTATACCAATTTCAAACAAAGCAGATCTTAGAGCAAGAAAATTATCAGGATGAAGAGGGGAATTACATAATGTTAAAGGGGTCATTTCTCCAAGAAGATGTAACAGTCCTTAACTTGTATGTGCCTAACAACAGTGTCAAAATCAGTGAGGCAAAAACTGATCAAACTGCAGGAAAAACAGACAAATCCACTATTATCATTGGAGACTTCATCAAACCTGTCTCAATAATTGACAGGTCCAGCAGGTAGAATGATTTTGGAAATATTCTTTCTGTTTCTATCTTCTAAAAGGGATTCTAGAGAATTGTTATAATTTCTTACTTAAATGTCTGGTGGAATCCACCAGTGAATCTACCTAGACCTAGACATTTATTAATTATTGATTCAATTTCTTCAATAGGCCTATTCAGGTTACCTACTCCTTCTTATGATGAGATTTTAGATATAACACCAAACATATAATCCATGAAAGGAAAAATTGATAAGTTGGACTTCATTAAAATTTAAAACTTCTGCAAAAGTTTTAAAATAGAGAGAATGAAGAGACAAGACACAGACCGAGAGAAAATATTTGCAAAGCCTGTATCTCATAAAGTATTTGTATCCGAAATATACAAAGAACACTTGAAATTCAACAATAAGAAAACAAACAGTTTAAAAAGACACCTCATCAAAAAATATATTCAGATAGCAAATAGCATATGAAAGATGTTCATCATCATGTCATTAGGAAACTGCAAAATTAAAACATTAAAATAACAATGAGATACCACTACACACATGTATTAGAATAGCTATAATTCTTTTTAAATAAACCTGACAATGGCAAGCACTGGCAAGGATGCAGAGCAACAGAAATGTTCATTCATTGCCAGAGAGAACGCAAAATGATATAGCCACTTTGGAAGACAATTTGGCAGTTTCTTACAAATAGTCTTCAGAAATTGTGTTCCTAGGTATTTACCCAAATGAGGTGAATACTTATACGCACACAAAAAATGCTAGAAATGCTTATAGCAGCTTTATTCATAATTGCAAAAACTGGAAGCAACCAAGATACTTCTCAAAGGATGAATGGATAAACCATGGTAACTCCATACAATGGAATATTATTCAGAGATAAAAGGAAATGAGCTATCAAGCCATAAAAAGACATTAAATGTATATTGCTAAGTGAAAGAAAACAGTTTGAAAAGGCTACATACTCTACTATCCCAAGTCTATGACATTTTGGAAAAGGTGAAACTATACTGACAGTGAAAAAGATCAGTGGTTTGAAAAACCAGTGAAAAGCCAGGAGTTTGGGTGGAAGGAAAGGAGGGATAAATAGGTAAAGTACACGGGATTTTTAGGGTGATGAAACTGTAATCATGGTTACATACATTTGTAGAAGCCCATAGAACTGCACAACATAAAGACTGAACCTTAATGTAAACTGTGGGTTATTGGTAATAACAATGTATTAATATTAGTTCATTAATTGTATTAGTTCATAATTAGGGAAGATGGGGAAGTAATAGAACTCTATTACTATCTGCTCAATTATTCTGTAAATCTAAAATTATGCTAAAGAATAAAGTCTATTAATTGGTTTTTGAAAAACCACACACACATTGAGATACCCCTGTACACACACATACTCAATAGCTACTATCAAAGAGACAGACATTACCAGACATTAGTACTCATACACTGCTACTAGGATTGTAAAATGTTATAGACACTTTGGAAAACAGTTTAAAAGCTTCTTAAAAATTCCTTTGAAAGTTTCTTATCCTAGACTTACTATAAAACCCAGAAATTTCACTCCTAGGAATCCACCCAAGAAATGTCCACACAAAAACTTGTACATGAATGTTTATAGAGGTTTTTTCATAATATCCAGAACTTGAAAACAATTCAAATGTCCTTAATTTGGTAAAGGGGTAAACAAAATGTGGTATCCATACAATGGAATACTACTCAGCCATGAAAAGGAATGAATCCCTGATACATGCTACAATATGAATGATCCTCAAAAACATTATACTAGAGAAACAAGCCAGACACAAAGGACTACATATGGTATGATTCGATCTATTAAAAAGTTCCAGAAAAGAAAAATCTTAGAGCCAGAAAGCAGATCAGTGGTTGATTGGGGCTGGAGGTGGGAGAGGTGGAAGTAAGGACTGACTGCAAATGAGCACAAAAGAACTTTAAGGGGTAAGAGAAATGTTCTAAATCTGCACTGTGATGATGGCTGCAAAATTCTTTAAATCTGCTAAAGTCATTGAATTGTACACTTATAATAGGTGAGTTATAAATTATACCACAATAAAGCTATTTTTTGAATATATATTTTGAAGAATATTCTAGTGGAAAGAGAATAATATTATTTCATAATGTTCAAATAGACAGAATGAAATTCTAGGGAGACAAAATTTTAGTCAATTTGAGAAAGTAAATACCCTGATAATCAGTCTTCAACAGGAATCACTTGGATTATTAAAGCAAGTGCCCTGCTCTGGTAGTTGGCTGGCCAACCTAAGAGACATTCCTGACGCCTTCTTCTTTGTCAACAAAACCAAGAGTTTGCAATGTAACTAGCTGGATATTCTGTTATTTGCAGCTGAATAAATCCTAATAGATAAATGTAGCTTTTAGTGGAAGGAGCCTAAGAGAGCTGAATAGCTTTCTGCCTGGGAAGGTGTAAAATATTCTTATTTGAGTGAGAGGATGACAGAATTAGTTGGTCTTCAAAAAAAGTCCTTTTAGGCGTACTTTTTGAAAAACACCTGCATTGTGTAGATGTTCTTTGAAGGGAAAAAAAAGCAATCGTCACTGTGGATTTTATATATATATATATATGCCTTTTGTCCCTGGGGAACCTTAAAGATCAAAGTACTTTACTAGGAGCCACAAGGAACACAAAAGTATAAGATGTGGCCTCTGCCCTCAAGGCACTGGAAAGACAGTCTTCGTGGAGGCAGGTGAACACACCTGAAGCAATTAGCAGATATCAGACACTGTACAATTAAGCTGTAAATTGTAGGGAGTATGTACAATTAAAATCTGTAGAAACCAAACCACAGAGGGCTTTAAGACCTACCAGGATTAAAATGTGTTAGCTGATGGAGAAACCATGCAATTGACTGAACTGCCCACACCCAAACACAGTTATTTCAAACCAGATGTTAAGTAGTCCTTGGAAAGCTTCTGACACCAAGAAGCGGTTAGATAATATCTATCAAGTGATTTCATAGGAACGAGAGAAATTAGTGCTTTGGAAAGAAGTCATTTAAAAACAGGCTCCTGGAGATTATTTCAGGATGTGCAAATTCCATACTGAATTATTTCTTACATTTCACTTATCTCTAGTGTCT
>NW_007728952.1:102769-109643 GCF_000696425.1 Galeopterus variegatus
CTCCAGGAGGTAATTTGCTCCCTTGCAATGTAGACCAGCTGTTTGGGGACTGAATCCACAGCTTGAATCCATCACCCAACAAGTAAGAAATGAACTGCTGATAGTTGATCTGCCTCAACCTTCACAGGTTCAGATTTGGTGAATCATCTGCAGACAACTTCTATTTGCTTATTGAGAGCTTTTTTTTCATTTCCTTTTTTTGGGGGACAGCTGGTCGGTTTGGGGATTCGAACCCTTGACCTTAGTGTTCACAACACTGAGCTCTAACCAATTGAGAAACCGACCAGCCTTGAGAGAGCTTTTGAGATTTAAAAAAAAAAAAAAAAAGTAGAAATGGAATGAAAACAGCTCAAGTAAAATGCTTCTCTTGGACAGCTATTTGCCATGAAAATTAGTAAAAATTCATCTCCATTGCCTTGTTCGTTCAACTGCTAATTAGCACACACTGTCTGACCTCATTATTCCCATACCCAAATCTCACTTTTTGTCAAACAAATCAACTTTTGGTGCCCTTTGCAAAGGCAACTTCCTAAGTGCCTTGAGGTGCTGAAAGAACTGAAGCTCGTCACTGTCAGTAGATTTTTAAAAATTTTACTATGGAGCAAATATGTTGCAATGGCATATTTTAACTTCTGAAAGTTCCTCCATTTTAAAACGTTCTCAACATAATATTCAAAGCATGAAATAAGCCCCTAATAGTACTGTTTTGCCTTCACTTTTTACAGGATTTCTCCAAAAGCTATTCCTTGCCATTCATACTTCTAAACTGGTTTCATAATGAAGTCATATGAGGGTACTTCGAAAAGTTTGTGGAAAAAATTATATTATCTTTTAATTCTATTTTTCCACAGACTTTTCGATGTACCCTCATACATTTCTTCCACAATGAACTTTCTGCCTTCAGAATGGATGTGTCAGAAGTTAAACGTTGATTGCCATGGCATTTGTGAATTGCTTACCTGTACTACTGAATGTCAGCTCAGATAATGCTTTCAATATTTTACTCACGTAAAGAAATAGCATAAACTCAGTTGGTGAATGGTACTAACATCCTGGAATAAAACCACCCAAGAAATGAAGGGCATCTACTTTTTTTTGCTTTACATTTTAGGAAGTTAGACAGTTAACAACACCAATTACAAGAGTCTCTATAACAGAACCACAGATTTAACTTAACAATGATTTGGAATTGGAAGGAATAATGTAGCTTCCTTATTTTATCTATAGCTGGTGTTGTTTTCCTTCACNCTCAGTTGGTGAATGGTACTAACATCCTGGAATAAAACCACCCAAGAAATGAAGGGCATCTTCTTTTTTTTGCTTTACATTTTAGGAAGTTAGACAGTTAACACCACCAATTACAAGAGTCTCTATAACAGAACCACAGATTTAACTTAACAATGATTTAGAATTGGAAGGAATAATGTAGCTTCCTTATTTTATCTATAGCTGGTGTTGTTTTCCTTCACAAGATCCCATCCACTACTGATGAAGGGAAAATAGCTAAATGTTTAATTGGTTCATGACTAAGTTTGATCTGATTGTTTAGAGAATGTTCAGCAGCCTTTCCTTCTTATCGCTTTTCTCCCTAAGAGAACATCTGGGTGTAGGGAGAGGGTGGTGTCATATACATCCTGGTACATCCTGGTCAACTTGAGAGCAAGGGGACTCTTGGGCAGAAGCTAGCTGACACTTCTGGGTCTCTAGGACAACGTCCTTTGTCTACCCTGCTGCTGGGTATCCTGCCAGTCTCAATGCTGGAATCTACAACTTCCAGCGAGTCCTTGGTCCATTCTCTTGGTTTGGCCGATGTTCTGTGTGATAGTTCCGTTTCTTGGCCTCAGCTTTCAGCCCCAGAATTACTATGGGTACTATGTGGTCCCAGTCTGGCTGGCTGCTTGGTGCCTCCAGATACAAAGGTACCTTGCCTTCTAGAGTGAGCCTCACAGGCAAACCTGTTCCAGAAAGACATGGACTTTCCACCTTTCTCTTTCTGCCTGCTTCTCTTTTAAAGGAAGATAAGTGAATTTAGACATTCAAATTCAAAGTTTACAGTCTTGCTGTAAATTCCTACATTTGAATGTTAGAATCAGAATATTGCCTTGGTGTTTCTCTTTGCTTTCCTTCTAAACTAAATCTAATCATCCCCAAGACAGATGGATGCCTTGAGGGCAAAGGTCATGCACTTGAAAGGCAAAAGAGAAAAGCACATAAATAATTTTCAAAATATTACTATCATTGCATCTCCCAAGTCATTGTTTTTCAAATTGTAAATGTTAGTATCCTCCACATTAGTCCATATACTGCCTCCTTCTTAACACAAACCTGGTGATCTGATTATATTCACGAAATCATTCAATCCGTCAGTCCAACAAAGTACACTTAGTAGGCTTAAGCTGATAAAAAAATTAATATAAATTTGAAACAAGTGAGCAAAATTGCATCTTTCTTTTTTATTTAAGCATCTCATAAGACCTACACAGCTTATGTAGCTAAACATCACTAACCATCACCATAGAATCATGAAAATAGAAGTAGGGGGTTTANGAAATCATTCAATCCGTCAGTCCAACAAAGTACACTTAGTAGGCTTAAGCTGATAAAAAAAATTAATATAAATTTGAAACAAGTGAGCAAAATTGCATCTTTCTTTTTTATTTAAGCATCTCATAAGACCTACACAGTCTATGTAGCTAAACATCACTAACCATCACCATAGAATCATGAAAATAGAAGTAGGGGGTTTAAAATAAACTGATTCTGGCATCATAATTTGGGATGGTGTTTAGTGACTAAATTCCTGGATTACACTTACTGTTTACATAGTATTTGTTTCAAAAGTTAAGTGCAATACAAATTCCAAAGAGTGTAGCTCTTTGGGCTTCTAGCTGCAATCCTGTTGTAAGTAGTGACTTTTTCTTTTGGGTTTTTTTTTTTTTTTTTTTGGCCATTTCAAATACACAAGTTCTATTTAAGTTCTTATAGCCACTTCTAGATTTTTTAAGTTATTCATTTATTGTTTTGAATGAGTAAAATATTTGGGTGGTTCAAACATCAAAATGTATGAAAGAGCATGCTCTGAGAAGCCTCCCTCCCATCTACCTACCCACCCACACAGTTCCCATCCTCCTCCAACAGACAACCGCTATTATCAGTTCCTGGTTTATTCCTTCAGAGATTTTTAAAAATGCACATGTAATACCGTACATATTTTCCTATCTCTTATTTTATCCAAAACATTATACTATTATTTACCCTCCTTTCTAAAAGAAAGTGAGCCAAGATGCCAGGTACCATTCAAGCTTTATTAAAGGAAAAGAATCTGCCGGACTGTGTCCAAACTGGGGGGCAGCCCAGGGCTGCCCTCAAAATGGAAGGCAGCACTAGAGGTGGGGGGTGGGAGAGCTTATTTGGACAGATACAATCAAGGAGGGGCATTATGCTGATGTGGATCAGGGTGGAGAACTGCATCCTTGTGGAAGCAAAAGGGGTTTCTGTTTAAGTCAGGAGGCTTCTCATAAAGGGAAGTGGGGAGGGGTTTGGTGCTGGAGTGGAACACAAGGCCGGCAGCTATTTTGTGCTTAGTTTGTTGTACAATGGCGCTGGTTGCATCCAAAATCCATCACTTTCATGTACCTTAAGGTACATAACAATGTAACTTACAGATCTTTCCAAATCACTATATAAAGACCATTCTCACTCTTTTTTACAGTTGCATAATATTCTTCCGTAGGAACGTATCATAGGTGTGAAATAGTCCCTTACTGATAGACCTCCAGGTTTTCCAATCTTCTGAAAACAATGCTGCAACAAATTATGTATTAATTATTACACAAATGCCTAAGTACATTTGTAAGGTAAATTTCTTGATGTTGAATTGCTGGGTCATAGAGTATACACATTTTTAACTGTCATACCATTGCCAAATTGCCCTCCAGAGGACATATACCAATTTATACTCCCACCAACAATGTATGAAAATGCCTGTTTCCAGAAAGGACATTGTTGGGAGGGAAGGGGGAAAGAGAGGGGGGAGGGAGGTTTTGGTAATTGGCCACAATAATCAACCACATTGAATATTGACCAAAAAAAATGCCTGTTTCCATCGTCCTTGACCACAGGATGTGTTAGCAAAATTTTAACTTTTGTCAAGGTAGTAAAAAAGGGTGTCTCAACATAGTTTTAAATATAGCTTTCTCTTATTTATGTGTAAGGTTGCCTTAGTATATAATTAAGGATCATATATGGTTCCCTTTTGGTAAACACTCTAATGAGTATTTTCTTGTTAAAATTGTAAGACTTATTTACATATTTAAAAATTCCATCTTTGTAATATGAGCTTAAAATATTTTTCCCAATTTTTCATCTTCTTTTGATTTTGTTTTCCATAACTTTTGCCTTGTAGAAAAAAACATACAGATATGGACAGTAACAAACATACACAGACTTGACTGTATTCATCTCTTCTCTTAAGACTTCTAGATTTTATGTCATAGTTTACAAAGCCTTTCTTACTGTAAAATATAAAATAATTCTTTCATGTTTTCTTACAATTCAATGTGTTCATTTATTTATATTAAAATTCTCATCCACTTGGATTTTTGCTGGTATACAGTGTAAAGTATGGGTCCAATTTTATTTTTTCCAGAGGTTGCCCCATTGTCCCATCACTTTTTGAATAGTTCATTTTTTCCCCACTGATTTGCATTGCTAACTGTGTATAATTGAGATCTATTTCTGGACTTTCTATTCTATTCCATCGTTCTGACCACATGCACTAACAATACACTAACTTAATGACTTTGACTATATAGCATACATTAATATCTGGGACATCTGATCCTCTTAATTTTTGTTCTTTTCCAAAGTTTTTCTAGCTATTTTTAGAAAAAATTCATACATATACATATATGTAGCAATAATTTTGCCTGGTTCTGAAGAAAAAGAAAAGCTTTTTGTATTTTTGAGGCACTGCATTAAATTTATAAATGAACATAGAGAAGATTGACATCTTTATGTTTAGTCATCCTAGCCACGAACAGAATGTCTTTTTTCAATTATTTTAAGTCCTTGAGGAATGTTTTTAAATTTTCTTCATATATGACTTTTACATTTATTGTTAAATTTATTTCTAAGTACTTTATCTTTTGGCTGCTATTGTAGATGGGTTTTTTCCTTCCCTTTATCTTTCTTTTATATCTCTTTTACACTTTTATGTGATTCCAGATAGAATCAGATCTTCTGATTATTCTTTGTAGAAATGAAAACTACTCATTTCTGTTTTTCAATTTTGCACCCTATTACTTTACTAAAATCTCAACTTGCTTTTAGATTTTCAGTTTTTTTAATATGTCTTTTAGACATACAATGATATCAATCTGATTATTCTTTGTAGAAATAAAAACTACTCATTTCTGTTTTTCAATTTTGCACCCTATTACTTTACTAAATTCTCAACTTGCTTTTAGATTTTCAGTTTTTTTAATATGTCTTTTAGACATACAATGATATCATCTGCCAATAAAGATCATTTTCTCCTTTCTAATTTTAATTTATTTCTTCTGTGTTGAAGAGTAGCTCCAGCCTCCAGCATAATGTTAATGTATTAGCCAGAGTTCTCCAGAGAAGCTGAACCAATAAGATACGTATATAGATAAAGTGGGCCCTCCATATCCACAGGCATCTGCAGATTCAACCAACCACTGATAGGAAATACTCAAAAAAATTTTTTTTAAATATAGTATGGCAACTATTTACATAGTATTTACATTAAGTTGTATTATATATTATAAGTAATCTAAAGATGATTTAAAATATACAGAAGGGCATGTGTAGGTTATATGCAAATAGTATGCCATTTTATACAAGGGACTTTAGCCTCCCTGGATTTTGATATTTACAGGGGTGGGGGAGTTGTGGGGGAGGTACTGGAACCAACGCCCCACAGATACAGAGGGACAACTGTTAAGAAGAAATTTATTACGAATTGGCTCACATGATTACAGAGGCCAAGAAGCCCCACAAAATTCTGTCTCCAAGCTGGAAAACCAGAAAAGCCATCGGTGTAATTCAGTCTCACTTTAAAGGCTTGATTGAGAACCAGAGGAGCCAACGGGGTAACTCCCAGTCCCAGGTCAAAGGCCTGAGCACCAGGAGCTCCGGTGTCTGAGGACAGAAGAAGATGGATGTCCCAGCTCAAGGAGAGAGAAAGAATTCACTCGTCCTCTGTCTTTTTATTCCATCCAGGCCCTCAGTGACTACATGATGCCTGACCACATGGGTGAGGGTGATATTCTTTACTCAGTCTACTGATTCAAATGCCAGCCTCTCCCAGAAACTCACAGACACACTCAGAAATAATGTTTACAGCTATCTGGGCATGCCTTAACCCAGTCAAGTTGGCACATGAAATTAACTGTCACAGTTATCTACTCTGCAACTTTGTGTCATATTTCTGACTTCAAGGGGAATAAGTCTAGAGTTCCCCCGTTAAAAATGATGCTTGTTTGGGGGCTGAGATAAATATATTTTGTGTTCAAGAAATATCCTATTTTATTGACTGTCACTTAACCAAAGATGAAGTTGAATTTTTTTCAAAAGCCTTTCTAGACTTTGTGGATATAATCATATGATTTCTTTATTAGATTTACCAAAAGTATAAATTATGGTAATAGATTTTTTAATATTTGAAACTGTGTTCTTGAAATAAAACCCCACATTGTTTGTCCTTTGGATTATATTTGTCAATATTTTATTCAGAATTTTTACATTATACGTGAGATTGGCCTGTACTTTTCTTTTTTGCATTATGTGTTAGGTTTTGATAACAGTTTTACACTGATCTCTTAAAGAGAGATTTTGGGGATTTTCTGTC
>NW_007728952.1:110504-111783 GCF_000696425.1 Galeopterus variegatus
TATCTGTTTAGGTTTTCTAGATCTTCTGGAGCCTATTTTGATAAACTATTTTTTAATACATCATTGTCCATTTCATTCAGGTTTTCAAATTAATTTGTATTAAGTTGAGTAAAGTAGTTCTTATAATTATTTTAGTTTTCTCTTTTTATAATTCCCCTTTATTATTTCATATTTTTTATATTTGCATCTTTTCTCTTTTTTTACTGAATAAATAACCAAATGGTTTATCTTTGCAAAGTTTTTGGGTTTATTACTTCTACTAAAGTCATTATTTTTTCTTTATATTTTTCCTTTTCCTTCCTTATTTTGCTTTTCCTCTTCTAAGTTGAATGCTTATAACATTTATTTCCATTTTTGTTGTGTCTATACATATACATGTACACATATGTATAAATTTTCTTCTGAGAATTACTTTATTTATATGCCATAGGTTCTGACGTAGCATTTATATAATTACTCCTTTCTATGTATCTCAACAGTTTTTTTTACATTTCCTCTTTGACCCAATTTTTGCTTCATAGAGAATTTATTTAGTTATAAGAAGGGATTTAACATTTCTTTTCTGTCATTCTAATCCCATATTTGTTTTAATATTAATTAAAACTATTAAATATATTCGGTTCACGCCTCCAGTCCATATGCTAGTATCAACCTAGTCATATCTTGGTTGACTAAAGTTTGTCTTCCAGCAGTGTCCCCAGGAAGCCCCAAACAGTGCCATGAAGAGCCATATGTATTGAGGCAACAGAAAAAAAAAAAATCAGTAATAATAATCCTGTCTTTATTTAAAGTTTCGAGTTTTTAACCATAGATCTTTGGCATTAATTTTGACTTATTTTAATACTGCATTAAATGTTATTCTTGATCACCAAGCTCTTTTTGGCATCCTCTTAAATGTCGTGCCCAAGGCGCCTAATATTCCTTGGGTTACTGCATGGTCAACCTTTATATTTGAAGGACAGCGTGGCTAGCTCACTCTTTCTTTCCTTAAGGAGCTTCTAGGTAATTCTCTATTACCTTCTGGTGCTAAAAGATGCTGTAGAAAGGTCTAATCCCAGCTGATTTTTTTCTTTTTGACCTAAGTAAATCTTTTTTTTCAGTCTTCCCAGTGATTCTTTATCTTTTAAATTCTAGTAACTTTACTAGGATCCGTCTCGGTGTTGATTATTCTGGGACAATTTTCCCTGGCATACAGTATGACTTTTCAGTTTGCAGATTCATCTTATTTTTTGAATCATATTTTAAAATATTTGCTCTGTCCCATTGTTTTGGTTTTCTT
>NW_007728952.1:111841-112799 GCF_000696425.1 Galeopterus variegatus
CTCCTCCTATCTCTCTATTTCTTCCCTCAAATACTGCATTTCCACTTGGTGATCATTGTTAATGGAAGTGATTGTTTTATTGCATTTTTTAAAAAATGTATGTCAACATATTCATTCTCAGTTTTCATCTGCTCCATGACAACGTCTTTTTGGTGAATATTCATCATGTGTTAATACATTTTGCTCCACCTTTTCTTCCTTTCCTTCTTTTTTGTTCTCATAATTTCTCCTTGCAGACATTGTTTGAGTTCCTTTGTCATTACTCATTATTGAATGAGTTGGTTTTTAATGGACCAGCTGTTTGCATATGGTTCCAATTGAGGAAGGGAGAGTAACCAGGGTAGCATTCCAGACTGGCAGTTTTTCACTATTCTAAGGCTCTCTTCTCAGTTGTTTCTAATTTTTCTGCATGATTTTTTATGGAGCCCCAAAGCCTCTGTGTCTCTCACCTGAACTGGATCTTCTGCCAACAATCAGCTTCCCCCATCACCACCATTGCTTTCCAGGTAAGGCACATAAGCTCTGATATCACTTCCAGGAATCACAGCAATTTCAAAAGGCTAATGAAGTGTTAAGCACCTAGAAGTGGAAGAAAAGGGGGGAATTTAATAAAAAAAAATGTAAAAAGGATGTTTAAGAAACAGGCTCCCAGATCCAGGCCATGGAACAACCCCTACCTCAATAGAGGATTGAAAGGTTTTTGTCTTATGAGTGTAAAGCAAAGAGTACCTGAACTAAAATCTAGTAGGTACAATTGATGGTGTATGTACCATTCACAAAATAGGGAGAATAGGTGAAACTAAGATGTTTCCCCCAGCCTTGCCGCACTTAGCTTAAAGGGCCTTGGTAGACAGACAATCACCCCCAGGAAGAAGACTAGAATATTCTTGGGGGGTCGGGGGGAAGTGTTTACCAATGCAAGTGCAAAATGTTATACATGCTGTCATCAGGTGTTCCT
>NW_007728952.1:113372-120734 GCF_000696425.1 Galeopterus variegatus
GGGGGGAAGTGTTTACCAATGCAAGTGCAAAATGTTATACATGCTGTCATCAGGTGTTCCTCACTGAAGTCTCAGCCTAATCGATTAAAAATAAAGCTCGCAGTCAATAATCCCACTCATGTGCTCTGACATTCCAACCACATTTATAGTCCTTTAGTCTGCTTGGGCTGTCAACACAAAATACTCTGTAGTGGGTAGCTTAAATGAAAGACATTTATTTTCTCACATTTCTGTAGGCTGGAAAGTCCGCGATCAAAGTGCCAGCAAGTTCATTTTTCTGGTGAGGGCTCTCTTCCTGGAGTAAGATGGTCACCATCTCAATGTGTGCACAGATGGCCTTTCCTCCGTGCTTGCACAGTGGGGAAGTTGAAGGGGGTAGTGGAGGGGGAGAATGAGGGATGAAGGGAGGGAGAGAGGGAGGGGAAGTGAGAGGGAAAGAGCTCTCACAAGCAACCTCTGGTATCTCTTCTTATAAGGACACTAATGCTGTTGGATCAGGGTCCCACCTTTATGACTGCATTTAATCTTAATTATCTCCTTATAGGCCGCATCTCTAAACAGTGATATTGCGGGAGTTAGGGCTTCACACCGACATTCAGTCTGTAATAGTCCCCCTGACATTGTCAGATGAAACAAACTGTATTTATGTAATTTCAGCATACAGATAGTGATTTTCAACCATCACCTCTCCCCTTTTTATTTGACTGCGGGGCCTTGATCCAATAGCACTAGAGTCCTCATAAGTGTGTGCTCAGTAAGTTTCCATGCCAAGGTGTAACTGAGTGGGAAAATACTTCCTGTTTCAGTAGCAGGATGGTTAGATTGTTGGGTCTAGAGTAGACAGGATCTGGTGTTGCCTTCTGTGGACACTGCTATACCTTCTTTCTGATTGTAAAGTCTGTTAAAGTCTTGTAAAACTGGTACTGATAGAGAACTGAGGAATGCTGATTAAGTTTTCCTTTTCACTGGATATAAATGTGTTCAATTACAAGGTATTGTTCAAAAATATCTATTAACTGGTATATAGAAATGCACAGCTATCTACACTCTATAATAACTGTGTCTGTTTCATTGATGTACAAACCCTTCACCTCCTAAAAACATTTAAGCAGAGGTGGAACCCCATCACTGACTGAGGCAGCTGGCAACTTCATATGGGAACGGGTGAGCATTGCCAAGCAACCTGGACCAGGTGGGGCATCCATATACCACTCCATCAAGCCAGACATCCCCTCAAGACACCCTCACTTCTACTTATGTGAGTTCTTTGCTTTCCTCCCATCTGCCTGTAGGGTCTCGAAGGAAACTCTTATTCTTCAGCAAACCCAGCTCTGAACAGTGAGTTTATGTGAGATATGTTGTCCCTTTGTTTGCTGCTGACAAGCGTAAAGAACCACTTTCACCGCTGATAATAATGGTTAATTTATCACATCCAGCGGAGGCTGACCTCTGGGCGTCCCAGCCCCTCCATCACCTTCACACCTGCTCAAGCTAATTGTTAGAGCCAAGTGTAAATGAAAATCAACTGGGCTAATAATGAATGGAGCCCATTACTCGCAACAGCACATTGCTTGACGGAGGTTTATCAAGAAACATTATAACCAGTCCCCTGGTCACAGTTCCCTGTTTTATAGATGAGAAAAAGTGAGCAAACAAGGGGGACCAGCCCATGGAAACTAGCACAGAGTCTGGAGACAGAACATCTGACTTTAGCTTCCTGAACTCTATAATTAGCCTTTCCTATGTTTTTCCAAAATCCTCTCATATACTAGAAGAAAAGGGTTAAAGATATTTCTCCCAATGTTTTTGTCATCCGTTTCTATAAGCAAATGAGATCATTACTGAATGTGAAGACCTTAATTAATGTGCTAATTTCATTCCTCTACCAAAAGCATTTTCAAGGCAGTCATCTCCATAGCTCCTTCGGTCACTGTCACCTACCCTAGAACTGCCTTGCCATTCCCATCTGAAAGCACAGACCCAGTTCCCAAATGATTGAAATGAAATAACCAGAACTCCTGGTAAAAAGAACTGAGTATCTGCAAGAGGCAGATATCAGGAATTATCAATGGTAGTTTTATGATATAGTCCTGAGGTTGATCCAGAAATCCTTTTTCATCACCAAATTAGGAGTTTAATATATTTGGCGAATGTTCTAAAAGTCTTCCACATTGTAATATATTTGCTCATTTTTAATGTATTTAAAAGCAGCCGAGATCCCTGCTCCAAGCCATTAAATCAGCAAATTCTGTGAGCAGGAAATACCACCAAACCCACACATCTGAGCGTGCACTTTATATGGACTTCTATTCAGCGATCCTCTGGACTTGCAAACGTGTAAGATCACCATATCATCCGTGTGAAATCAATTTGGACCAAATATCGAGTTATTCTGCATTAGATTTTAGTCAATCATTCATAGGATGCAAATAACCAGGTTACAACTCAAACAAGTCGGACCAATTCCCCGTGGTCTTGACCTCTTGCCTGAACTTCCAGAAGACTCCTCTTAAACCTAGCAGAAGATCTCAGGGCTTTGCACTGACAAGGCCTTTCTTCATCATCTGCCTAATCTGGGTATCTTGCTTACCCAGGTTTTATGACATCTGACAATGAGACATACTAAGTGACTTTTGGTATCTAACTAATAACCTTAGATTTTGAGGGTGCCATTCCAAATTTATACTGCACAGCACCTGCTTGTAATGTGGAAAGGCCAAGTGGGTGAGCACAAAGTGTCTGAATAGCCGTATCAACTTGCTTCAGAGGAACAAGGACTGAATTGGTGGTCTGCAAAAAAAAAAAAAGGAGGAGGGGAGTCCCTTGATCAAATAAGATTGGAAAAAATATTGGGTTAAATTATATTTAGTAGTAGGAGTCTTTTTTTTTTTTCAGTGCAGGACTACTCAGAGCTGATGAACACTATCAGTCTTCTTTTAATTTACGTAGTTGTAGAATTTTTTTTTTTCCTTTTCTTTGTCTTTTTTCGTGACCAGCAACAGATCGCAACCCTCAGTGTCGCGCCCGTACTGGACCGGGACCAGGAATGGGATCGCAACCCTCGGTGTCGCGCCCGCACCTCGCTCAGCCAGTGAGCGGCCGGTCTGTATGTGGGATCCGAACCCTCGGCAGGAGCGCCACCGCGCTCCCAAGCAGCGCACTGTAGCAGTGCGCCACCGGGCCGGCCCTAGTTGTAGAATATTTTACAGAACATCTGTGAATATACTGAAGAACATTAGTATTCAAAAGAACAGGAGTAGAAAATAGCGCTCTAGAATGGCCTGTCAAATTAAAGACCAAATATACTGCTGCAGGAAGGAAGAGCAATTATTAAATTCACTTACTTATACTTCTGTAGTAAAGGATAAAAACTATGCTGGCTTCGTTTATACAAAAGAGTTAAATGCTTTTGGATGATCTGGGATTTCATGCTACTTATTGTTGCAATAAGTCTGCATAAGAATCAATCTCCATTATATCAGACGCTTATAGCAACACTTGTTTCTCATTCATGGGTCTAGTCCACTGTCCCTTTACCACATTCTATTGGCCAAAGCAAGTCATATGGCCAAGCCCAACATCGGTGGGGCAGGGAAGTGTAGTCCACCCATAGAGAAACCAGGCAAGGGCAGGGAGGGAAGGAGAAATGGTGAGCAAATAATAGTATCTACACGTTGACCATAAGTTCAAATCCAAGATATAACCACATGTGTGGGAATTCAATCACATCTCTATTTCCTTTAAACACAAATGTCCCGTGTGGTAATCTAGGCATCTTTCAGTTGATTCCTGGTGGATAGCCTGAATACCAAGACCATGGTCAAAATTTTATGTAAGAACAATTACTGGTGTATATGTTTTCTATGCAATATAACAAATTACCACAAACTAAGCAGCTTAAAACAATATGCATTTATTTTCTTATGATTCTGCTGGTCAGAGGTCCAGGTACAGCCTAGCTGAGTCCTCTGCAAGGCTATAGTCAAGGTCAGCCAGGCCTGGATTCTCACCTGAAAGCTTGCCTGGGAAAGGATCCACTTCCAGACTCACTCAGATTGTTGGCAGAATTCATGTTCTTGCAGACATAGGACTTGTGGTATCTTGCTTCTTCAAAGCCAGCAAGGTGAGGAAGATTCTATAGCAATTCTGCTAGGAAGACAGGCTTATCTAATGGAATGTAATCACAGGAGTGATATCCCGTTGCTTTTGCAATATTCTGTTGCTTAGAAATAAGTAACAGGTCCTGCCCACACATGTGGAATGATTTCACAAAGGCGTAAACACCAGGAGGCGGAGATCATGGGACCACCTTAAAGTCGGCTAACCACAACAAGAAACCTAAAAAATATGTTTGTGTCATACTTTGTTACAACTTTTCTCAGCTTTTCCTAGTGGAAAATCACTCTCTTTCATATTCTAGAATTGCATTCACACTTAGATAAACTCATGCTCACTGGCCAGTTCTATATCACATCCTATTTTAAGACCTTTTCTGGGAAAGAAGCTTCTTCAGTTGGCCAGAGTTGTTCAGTCATTGAGTATTCCGTGTCACTAAACCACCAGAATGGACAAGAAATCATTCCAGTCAGAAAAGGCCCAAGTACTAATTATCAGGCTGTCATGATTTATGTTTGTGCCTGATGTGAGTGACATAAGTCAAACTGGTTATGCATGGAAATGCGACCATCGGCTGACAGGACCTGCAGCATATGACTCATGCTGCGTCAACCCTGAGCCAAAGCCGTCAGTCACCTCAAGGGGGGTAAACATCAGTCAGGTAAATGACTTGGCAGCCCAAATATTTAACAACTGGAAGATGACTGGAATTTTCACTTTTCAATCAGTCACACAGACATGGTCTCAAGAAGAGAAATAACTGAGTTTTGAGTAGTTTTCCGTTTCCTTTTCCTTTTCCAAGTCATTCACCCCAAAACATTTGTTGAATGCCTATTGTGTTCTAGGTACTCTTTTTAGTATTTGGAGTAAAGAGATGAAAGACTGAAATTGTTAGAGGAATGAAAATTGCTCTTCACACTCTTTCTACTAATACTACATTATCTGTACTACTAAGCAACCTTCTCAGTGGTCATCAGCCATTGGCACTCAGCACTCTGTGACCTTCTCCATTGTTTCTATTTTAATCCTAATATTTAATCAGAACTTGCTTTGCTACAGCAAAACCTCAATACCTACACATCTAATTGGCTCCAAAGAGTAACTGGAATGTGCTTTTTGCTTTTACTGGATTTTTAGAAAAATCTATATAATAAACATTTATTTACTGTAACGCCCATTCTAATATCTATTAAGAATACTTTGTGTTCTACAAACATTTGGAAGTAAAATGAGATAGGAGGTGCTCAGTTTCCATGGGTTTGGGTTTCAGGACACACCTCTGAGATTCAAGCCACTCCCCCAGGTCTCAGGCCCCTCCTCTCAGCCCTCCTCTAGAGGAAACTTATTGTTGCTTGTTAGACCTACTTTCAGCACCAACACAGGGAAATTGAGACCTCAGGGTCTGCTTATGCAAATCCAGTGGCTGGGCATGCTCAGCAGAAAGAGGTTATATAACCGTAACAGCTAAGCATGCTCGGTAAAATGAAGTTTATCCTTTGAATGACCTTCCACTTGAAGTGCTAAAGAGCACAGAATATTCTTGAATATGTTTGGTGCATGTGATAGAATTTGAACAATGAACATGCCCTAAAAGGAGACCAACTGAACATGTGCAAGACTATTTTACAGAACAGGGAACCACCCTCTTAGGTGAATATTCATTAGATAGCATGAATATGTATTAGACAATGGAACTCTAAAAGCTGAATCCAGGAAGAAGGAGGGGTTGTTGTTCACTTTCCTGGGGCCAACCTGCACTTGCCCAGCTGAGGTGTGTATACTTTCTTTTTGTGTCAGACTTACTTTCAGCAAGCAGCTGCTCACTCTCTTGAGCCAACTTGCACTTTGTATAAACTTTAAGTGTGTATTTCTTACTTTTGTATTAAACTTGATGTGGACCCTGCTCAGTCTCTAGAACTAGGCTGCACTTTCTCTGTGAAGTCTGTATTTCTTATCAGTTACATTAAACCTGTTTTCTTCTTCTACTGTGGCTCAGCTCTTGAATTCTTTCCTGTGGCAGAGTTGAGAACCTGGTAAAATGACAGAGTGGGTTCGGGCTGGCTACTGGGCCTCCCCAGACCTTCTCCTGTGCCATCACAAAGATCACTTAAAACAAATGCAGGCAGGGAAATAAAAATCAGCAAGTGACAAGTTCAATACAAATGCCCAGAGTTTCACATAAACACATAAACAAGAAATGCCACAGAGAGGGGGACAACAACCTTGGACAACTTGGCCCTTTCTTTCCCTACACTCTTACTTTCTGGAGGGACTTTTATACATTCCCATGGCTTTCACATACTAAAGCCTTAGACAGCAAACAGATGACAAATTTCCTTTAATAATCATTTATTATAAGCTTGGTATTGGGGGTAAAAATAAACTCTTGACAAATACCAAGGACTCCTTTATTCTTACTTCCCCTTTATTGTCAAGGACTCCTTTATTCTAATGCAGTGGCTCCTGAAAAACTTTCCTTTTCAAGGATACTTTTTCAAACACAATCAATAATCTACAATCAACTTTGTAATCTCTTTAGAAGCTGAGAATCTTTTTAGCTTTGGAATTTTGAAGATAAAATGCATGGCTGGATTCCTACGGGCCAAAGATTTTTAAGTTTGATTTGTTGGTTGTTAATCAGATTATTAATAGTCTGTCCAGTGTTTGGTACATGATGGGAAGTAAATGAAGAGTTATTAAAGTTATTAATTTTAGAAATTCAAAGTTGAAATGAGTTTTAAAACACATCTGGTCCAGCCCCTATCTGGAACTTGATTCTCCTTAGCAACACCTGTAACAAGTGATTGTCTGGCCCTTGCTGAAACAGCCCCTGTAATGGGGAGCTCTCTACCTTCTGAGAAAGTTCATTCCATCTTCTCACGTTGCCTTAGAAATGTTTCCTTATTCTAATCAGATTTTTTGTCCTCTAGCTTTAATTCATGATCCTGGTTATACCCCTTGAGGTCTCACGGGACAAATCTAATGACTTTATATGACTGTCCTCCAAGTATTTGCATTCCCCTACCATGTCCTCTCATGGAATATTCTCTTTCAAAGATACCCAGTTCCTTGAATTATTCCTCATAGAACATGGTTTTGGTTCTATCACCATCCTGGTTTCTAATCTCATACCGGTGGATTTCAACCATGATTTTGTAACACAATTATTCTCATGATCAGTAAGAAAAAAAAGAGGGTAAATAACTACAGTAACTGTGTCTAGAATTGAGGATAACTTACTGTCTA
>NW_007728952.1:120907-123813 GCF_000696425.1 Galeopterus variegatus
TGAAACAGCCCCTGTAATGGGGAGCTCTCTACCTTCTGAGAAAGCTCATTCCATCTTCTCACGTTGCCTTAGAAATGTTTCCTTATTCTAGTCAGTTTTTTTGTCCTCTAGCTTTAATTCATGATCCTGGTTATACCCCTTGGGGTCTCACGGGACAAATCTAATGACTTTATATGACTGTCCTCCAAGTATTTGCATTCCCCTACCATGTCCTCTCATGGAATATTCTCTTTCAAAGATACCCAGTTCCTTGAATTATTCCTCATAGAACATGGTTTTGGTTCTATCACCATCCTGGTTTCTAATCTCATACCGGTGGATTTCAACCATGATTTTGTAACACAATTATTCTCATGATCAGTAAGAAAAAAAAGAGGGTAAATAACTACAGTAACTGTGTCTAGAATTGAGGATAACTTACTGTCTACGTTATTTGATGCCACAACCCAGGAAGAAATGAAAAGTTCCCAGGTGAATATTTTGCTCTGTGAAGGTAATCACATGATTTGTGGTAGATTAAAGGCTGAGAATCATTGCTTTAAATATGCCCCAGTTTAATTAACAGAGTGAAAAGACGACCAACAGAGTGAGAGAAAATATTTGCAAAATATACATCTGACAAAGGATTTATATCCAGAGTTTACAAGGAACTCAAACAACTTGACAGCAAAAAAAAAAAGTAACCCAATTAAAAAATGGGCAAAGGAGCTGAATAGGCATTTCTCAAAAGGAAGATGTATGAATGGCCAACAGACACATGAAAAAATGCTCAGCATCACTCAGCATTCAAGAAGTGCAAATCAAAACCACTTTGAGATACCATCTCACTCTGGTTAGGATGGCTAATATCCAGAAGACTGAGAATGATAAATGCTAGCGAGGTTGTGGAGAAAAAGGAACCCTCCTACACTGTTGGTGGGACTGCAAAATGGTGCAGCCTTTATGGAAAATGGAATGGAGTTTCCTCAAACAATTACAGACAGATCTACCATATGACCCAGCTATTCCACTACTGGGTATATACACAAAGGAATGGAAATCATCATGTCGAAGGGATAACTGTACTCCCATGTTTACTGCAGCACTATTTACAATAGCCAAGAGTTGGAACCAGCCCAAATGTCCATCATCAGATGAGTGGATAAGGAAAATGTGGTATATCTACACAATGGAATACTACTCTTCTATAAAAAAGAATAAAATACTACCATTCACAGCAACACGGATGGACTTAGAGAAAATTATATTAAGTGAAACAAGTCAGACACAGAAAGAGAAATGCCACATTCTCACTTATTTGTGGGAGCTAAAAACAAATAAATAAATAAATATACAAACAAGCAGTGGGGGTAAGAAGACACAAAAAAACAATTCGTTGAACTTGTTAAGACAAGTGAACAGATACGATGTTGCTGGGGGTGGGTGGGGGGAAGAGGAATTGGGAAAGGGTCATGAAAATCAGCTACCATGTATATTGATAAATTAAATTAAATTAAGCTAAAATTTTTTTAAATAAAAAAATATATACCCTAGTTTGTCTATATTCTTTGAAAAGTGTAGTAGCCAGAATTGAATGCAAAAACCAGAGGTGGGTTATCCAAGGTATTGTAGACTTTCTCACTAAATCAGAACTTTCTAACTGCCTTCAAGATTCAGCTAAAGCTTCATCTCTTACATAAAACCCTTCGACAGGAAGAATTAAATTTTAATTCTCAAAGTGCTTGGGACACAGGCCTATGTTGGACTCTAAGGTCCTTCACTTCTAGCCACGTGTCCTTGGGCAGCATTCCTGGCCACCCCTGAATTCAGCTTCCTGAGGTATAAAATCGGGGATGTTTGACCTCACTGGACAGCTTAGAATTTCTAGCACAGCATGTGGTAATGTCAATTCATTGCCTTTCTTCTATTCTGCTCTAAACTGTGCTCAGAACATTGAGCTGCTAAGCTACAAATACTGGGTACACTCAGAATTATGGGACCAGGGGCTGGCCCTGTGGCTCACTCGGGAGAGTGCGGCGCTGGTAGCACCGGGGCTGCGGGTTCAGACCCTATATAGGGATGGCCGGTGCCACTCACTGGCTGAGCGTGGTGCAGACAACACCATGCTGAGGGTTGCGATCTCCTTACTGGTCAATAATAATAATAATAATAATAATAAAATAATTATGGGACCAGGAAAGAAGACAGTGCTCAAAGAAACTGGCATTAATAAAAAGTCAACACAGAACTATTACACTGGGCATCTGTGGAAGTTATCCTAAAATGTTACCCACAATTAGAGATGACTTGTAACATAAGACTGTGTTGCCTCCCCAAAAATGTTCTCTGCAATGGGTCAATCCAAACAAGAACTATTGTGGGATGGTCTATAAACTAAACACAGCACATTGTCTTGAAGAAATGTAATGATAACACTTCTAGTAATCTGCATGAACCTAGAAAAAGGGGAGTTCACAGTAAAATGATTGTTCATGAGACTGTTGCTCTAGATCTAGGTCATCAGTGCTGACTCCTGTGACGGACACTGGAGAAAGGCAATTCATCAGGTTATCACTCAAGAATATTCAACTCCTCTGCTCATCCAGCAACCTTCCAACCTGTGATATAATCTCTGGAGTGTGCAAAAGGAGAGTGTGCCTGGTGTGGAAAGCTGACACCAGCCATACTCTCCCACTGACAACTAATACATCATCACTCCAGCTTGCACATTGTTCTGTGAGATTTGTACATGTGAATTGATTTCTCAGCCTAATCCCCCCTGGAGAGGCGAATTGCATTCTGTCCTTGACAAGCCTGGTAGTATAAGCTCATGCTGACTCCAAAACACCCTGGATCCTCTAACAACAATGTATACAAGGATACTTCAAAGATGTACGAATGGCCAACAGACACATGAAAAAATGCTC
>NW_007728952.1:123823-140854 GCF_000696425.1 Galeopterus variegatus
TGCTGACTCCAAAACACCCTGGATCCTCTAACAACAATGTATACAAGGATACTTCAAAAGTTTGTGGAAAAATTGAATTTAAAGATAATATGAATCCTTCCACGAACTTTCTGAAGACCACTTGTACATGTTGGCACCTCATCAAACATGTAGGGGATGGAGACTCTGCAGCCCCTTTTCCCATGAGAACCTCCTCTGCCCAATTTGCCGGCCCTGTTCCCTCCAAGGGAGGATGAGTTGCTGCTCTGGTCAGATTCAGCAGCATTTGTCCAGCCACTGACAGGACGGGACAGGGTGGCTGTCCTGAGAGGCCCAATTGATGTCCTCTTTATTCTTTTTCCTCCATTGCCTGGGTCCCAGCTACAGTCCTCTTCTCCACACCTCCTCTGAGATAGGAATGTAGCTGGGACTACAGACACAATCACCCTCCTCTCTTTTCCTGCAGGCTTGACTGAACATACTGGTTTCAATATTCAATTTGGCGGTAAAGTAGGGTAGGGGTTTGGAATGAAATAGAATGTACCATTTGACCTCAAGCCTAAGCCACAATTTCCTTTCTAATTTTTATCAGAGAGTCCTAGCAAAACCCCATCCGTGTAAGCCCTAAAAGCATGCCAACTGGTTTTATTTGTTAGTCTAATTTTCCTGAATACAGTGTAACCCCACAAGAGCATGATTGATATTCTAGATTCTTCCTATAACTAGTATTAAATATTTGCTAAGTGAGGTCATTTGCCTTTCACTGTGTATAGATTTATTATCTATCACTTATTATCATTAGCCCAAATCAATAAACATAGTTGTGTTCTTAGTGCCAACACAATTAGAAATACAAATGTAACATGGGGCCTGAAATTGTGGGACAAATGCTAATTAAAAGGTGATCATCTCAGTGACCTAAAGTATAGTTATACCAGAATTTTCTAAGGTTTTCTTACAATAGAAAGAGACAAAAAATTTAAATTCCTGGAGAAAAGACATATCTCTCCTCAAATTTATTGAAAAACTCTAGTTTGAAAAACGTGGACTACTATACAGAATAATAACTCACAGAGAAGAGGAATAGGGATGGATCATAGATGAAGAGGTGTCAAATATTCACATCCTCAAACCACACACATTATTTGACCTCCAAGGACAAAAGTGAATTCATTTTAATGAAATAGAAAGAGACAGCCAGCTTGGGGAGGGGACAAAAAGGGCAACAAAAGAGACCTGAGTCGGATGAGTTGCTGCAGCTTCCTGAAGCTTCCTGAGTCTTGCCTGAGTGGCTAGCCTGGCCTCCCTTATGCAGCAGAGCACGTGGTTCAAGAGCAGCCTCTGCAGCTAGACCACCTGTGTTCCAGCTAGCTCTGCCACTGCCAGCCGGGGCCTGGGGAAACTCACCTGACTTCTTTGAGCCTCCCTCTCCTCATCCGTAGTATGAGGATTGCAACATTTTGTTTATGGATGTGAATAGCCACGCCTGGCCCCTAGTTAGCACTCAGCAAATTATCCTGGGGTCTTGGTTCTTAGCACCCATCCTCGTCTTGAACAGTTCTTCAGTCTTCCCACCCTGTTAGAGGGGAAACGATCCCTCCTCTCGCCAAGGCTGATCCTCCCCTCTCTGCCCTGGACCCGGCCTCCCCTTCTCCACCTTAGAGACTTGCCCAGCAGATTGCAGCCTATCTTTCTACTCCACACACTCAATCGGCCTCCTAATGCCCTCTTCCACCTTAAAGTCTCCTCCCTCGGCCCCACGCTTCTCTTCATCTACTTTCCTATGTCTCTCCTCTCCTTCAGAGAAACCGATAGAAAAAGTGGTCTATCATGTTTCAGAGGCTAACTCATAGAAGGTGTTCTCCAACTCTAGCTTTTTCACTCATTCCACCACCCCTGCATTTGGGAGTCTGACTCACACCCCACTGAAACTGCTTTCAACAAGGCTGATCATGCTTCTTGCATGCTAAATCCAGTGGATACGTGTCACCGAAAGTTATATGCTTAACAGCAACCATAGACTATTGAGCCCTTCCTCCTTCTTGAAATCTTCTGTTCCCTAGGGTTTCATGACACCACACTTCCCTTATTTTCCTCCTACTGCTTTGTGAGTCCTTCTTTGTATTTTGGGGGATGACTTCTTTCTGTTTGTCACCTAAACACTGATATTTATTAGGGTTCCAGTTGTGGCCCTATATTAGTCCATTTCTGTTGCTTATAACAAAATACCTGGAACTGGGTTATTTATAAGAAAACAAAATTCATCACTTACAGTTTCTGAGACTGGGAAAGCCAAAGTCCAGGGAACACATCTGCTGAGGGTCTTCTTTGGTGGTGACTTTACAGCAATGCAGGGGTCTCACATAGCAGAAAATGGCAGAGCAGAAAGAGAGAAACGCTCACGTGCTCTCCTTTTAAAGCCTTCATACACACCCCTGACCATCATTATTAATCCACTCACTACAGCTCCTACACTCTAACCACCTCCTCAAGGCCCCACCTTTCAATTACCATAATAGGATCTCCCACCCTCAACAGTTACAGTGGGGATTAAGCTTCTAATATATGAACTTCGGAGGACACAATCCAGTGAATCCACAGCAGGCCCTCTTTTCTCCTATCTCTTTGCACGCCATCCTCACTACTGTCCTGGATGCAGATGATTACTAAATTACATCTCCAGCCCAGGTGTCTCTCCTGAATTCCAGACAACCACCTCCCCATCCCACCCCAGCCAAATGCCTACGCTAGATTTCCACTTAATCTTCCTACATACAACCCAACTCAATACACCTGAAACCAAACTTAGGCGAAACCTCATAAATCTGCTACTCCTCCTGTCTTTCCTATGCCCACATGTGGCAAAACAAAAGTGCATTTTTGCACAAACTTTGGCAATGTGGATTTTTGAGTCCCAAGCACACACATGTACATACATACGTAGAAGCCTTTGGCAGGCTTACTCAAAAGTATTTGAAGTGTTTTCAAATGGTTGAGAAAAAAAAAGAAATTTTTCCCTTTGCCTAAAAACAGGATGTCAGCCCCTTTTCAGTGAGACCCATCTTCCTACCCTGGCTAACTCAAAACTCATCTCCTCATATCACTTCCTCTGAGAAGCTTTCCCTGAACCCTTGGGGACAAGTGAAATGTCTCTCCTCCATGCCCCAAGTTTCCTATTTTAGCCAGTACATTGAACACTTAGTATGATCACCATCAGTGAATAGGGCTTTCTCCCCAGTCAGGATTTGAGCTCCTGGGATCTCTGCTTTAGTTGTCATTGTAATTCCAGTGCCTGACACAAAATAAATGCTCGATAAAGTTGGTGGAATGAATGAATGGCAAATATTGCTGATAAACAGAGACTAGGTGAGAGAGCGGATGACTTGAATTACAGGCCCAGCATCTTAGACCAGATTCTAACCCTGGCTCATAATGTGACCTTGGGCAAGTTCCTTCACTCCCTGAGTTTAGATTTCTGTATCTTTTAAGGTAATCAGAACAGTAATTTCACCTTCCACACAGGGCTATTGGGACAATTAAATGAAGTCCATAAAATGTCTTAGCATGTGATAGGTCCTGTAATACTATTTGGCAAAACTTTGGGGGTGGATAGAAGACAACGGTGCTGGGGAGAGGGGAGGCAGAGGAAATTTGCAAAGTCTTACTCATGTGATATAAATTCATGTTCAAATGTCCTCTCCATTTTGTAAGTGGAAACAGGGTCAAGATAACATGAATAATCTAAAGGACGATTTGCTACTAATATGACCAGAGATTAGCGGGGTACAGGTGGGGGCACTTTAACAGACACATGGAATACCGGTGTCTTTTCAGACATGTATGGGGCCTGGGCTCTCTCAAGAGGTGGGGAGAAGGCACTATCATTTGTTTTCTCCTTGAAGATCATGATGCTGTGACTAATCCAAAGGGGACTAAAATGGTTAAAGTCACAAAGCAGCACATCGTTCATTAGCAATTCAGGCTGAGGCAACAACGCAAGCACTAATATTAACCATGGTTCTTAGCCTTTGGAGTTGGAGAGACGAACCTGCTTCCTGCAGACCAAACACTTATGCTAATAGAAGAGAAACTTTCTGAAAAAAAAGGCAGCCAAGTCTGAGAGACCTGTCAACACCAGGGTCATCAGTGAAGAGATAACCAGGAAAGAGCTGAAATCAAAGGCTGGCTCTGCCTTCCCTACACACTCTGTGCAGTGGGGGCCCATGGTGGTCACAGCTCCTTTAACAATATTTATAATGAAGGAACAACGCTGGAGATGTCAGCCCTGATTATTCATAAAGCTTCCTCCTGCTCAGATCCACCCTGGGGCGAACAGTAAAAGTACCTGATTCCCAATTCTCAAACACAAAAGCACACAGAGCTTGAAAGAGGAGCTGACTAATAAAGTTTGCATATCCCTAAGAAAAAGAGCATACAACAAAGAAGAAAAGGAATGGCAAGATTAAACAAAAACAGGGAGCTCGGATGGGAAACGATAAAAATTTTAAAAGGCAAGAACATAAATCTATTTTCGTTTTTTCCTTTTTTTTTTTTTTTAATGTCCTTGTTCATTTACATTTCAGTGTAAGCCATTGGGAGGGAATAGCTGTTTTATCTCCTGACTGGAACACTGAGGTGCTTTGAACACTTACTGTGGGAGCGTAATGTTGCTAAACTCTGTTCTGGAGAGTGGTCTGGTGGCTTTAAACTGTGAGGAGAGGCAGAGAGAGGCCCTTGTCTCTGGTTCCATTAGACAAGGAGGCGACCAGAGCAAAGGCCTGGAGAACTCACTGAGGCTTTCTGTGTCGGAGGCCAGCTCTGGAGCCTAAATCCGGGCTCTATGGCCCCCTACCTCCATGACCAGGTTTTCCATCTGAGCATTCCTTCTCCGTTTCCTCACGTGTAAAATGGGTATAACAACACTATCTTCCTTCCAGGGTTGTGGAAAAGATTTAATTACATAAGGAAAATAAAGCCCAGGGCCTTGATTATAGTGAGCATTTAATAAAAGTCATTTATTTGCTGTTATATCAATCCTGACCAGATTTGTCAAATAGAAATTAAACAGATGGTTTTTAATCTGGTGGTTCTAATAGAAGGACGCTATAAGATCATGGTGATCAGTAGTATTATTTGCCAAATAACCCAACTCTTCTCTCCTTCCTGGCACATGCTAGGCTAGGATGATACTTCCTAACCCCTTGTGGTTGGGGACAGTCATGTGACTAGTTTGGGCAAATTGTTGTGAGAGGAAGTGCCATGTGTTGCTTTTAGGCCAGAACATTTCATTGTTGGTGCAAAACCCTCCAGAGCTCTTTTTCTATTGCCATGATCCCTGCAAATGTTCAAAATGATGACTATGCCATCAACCTGGGCTCTAGAGTTAGGAGACAGAGAACAAACCCCATCCTTCTAACCCACAATGGACTCAAGAAATAAGCCATTGTCATTTGAAGACACTGAGATTTGCCGGTTGTTACTGGAGCACAGCCTTGCCTATGCTGACTGAAGCAGAGCTGTCCTAATTTTTGTTGTTTTAGAATTTAACAAATTTGGTAAGCATGTACCATAAACTATAATGCTACTTGTTTTCATATGCATGACCCACTTTGGTTTTTACAATTTTCCCCAAAGGCCCTGAGATGAGAATCATCTCCATTTTACAGATACAGACAAAGGAGATAAGAGCTACTCGTGAGTGAGTGTTCCTCTGCCTCCCTCCTCCTCACCTCTTCTTCTTACCCGCTAAGGGTGCTCTGGCTCTGCCAGCTTGTTCTCCAGTTTTCTGATTCAGAATCATGCATGCGTGCACACACGCGCGCGCACACACACACACACACACACACACACACGTTAATGGTGTTTAAGAATGGGCGGAGATGGCCACACAGCAATGTGCAGGGCCACTCAATGCACTCAATCCACTTAATGCCACCAAACTGTTTGCTCAAAAATGATTAAAATGGTAAATTTTATGTTATGTTTATTTTACCATGATAACAAAAAATATAAGATGAATGGGTAGACAGAGAGATGGACAGATGAATAAATACGTGTAAGGACATGTAGCAAAATGTTAATTGTAGAAACTAGATAGTGGATATATGAGTGTTCACTGTACAATTTTTTGTACTTTTGGAAAGACTTATAATAAAATATTAGGAAAAAAAGGAATAGGTAGAGAAGAGCAGGACTTAAATGTGGAAGAACGTAGATGTTGAAAGTTAGATCAATCTACACCATAAAATGTGGGCAGAGAGGAAAAACAGGGAGAGGAGGAGGGGAAGCTGCAGGCTGGTTGTAAGGGGAGTTGGGGGCCAGGGTGAAGGTTGGAGAGCAAGAAGCTCTAGAGCAGCTTCAAAGTGAAGAAGACAGAGAGAAGGGAGGAGAGATGAGAAGTGCTATGGACTTTGAATAGTACCCTTTTTAATAGTCCTTGAGCCATGCAAGTGAATATCAGAGTCCTTTTTAGTTACTATTGGCTCCTGGACTGTTCTTCATATGTACCTCCATAGTGCAGTCAATACCATAGGGAGCACTGATTTTCTGAGGGTTTCACAAAGAAAACTCATGTAGAAAGGTTGGATAACATGCCCAGAGGGAGAATCTCCACCATGAAATAGCAGATGCCTCATCTCTGGGCAGGCTGTTCTGCAATCTGACCCAGACCCCTCATTTGTGTTATTCCCCCTCAGAATCCCACAACACCTGAGCAGTGCTTTCCAGAGTACACGGCACTTCATTGGATTGGAGCCTCATTTCTGAAGTGAAGAGACTGCAGTCAGCAAGTTTAAACAACTCACACAAGGCCTAGCGTGCAACACGCGGCAGAGCTAAAGCCACGGTCTTTTTGCCACCCTATGCTGCCTCATCTCTCAGTCCCTCTCTCCCAAGTTAACTCCTACCGATCAGTAAAGACCTAAGTAAAGCCAAAGTCTCCCATGAAACGTTTATGGAGCACCTCAACCTTCAACAGATCTCTCTCAAATTCTGCAGGTCTGTACCAGACAGTACAATGTGGCTTATATTGTCCTAGATATTTCACTGCTGCTTTGTCAGTTTGAATCTTAACTCTCTGACAAGATTGCAGGCTCTTTGGAGATAGGGACATGTATTTTTTCTTTATTGCTGCAAAATCCAATTCAGTTCCAAGCACAGACGAGGTGCTCAGCAAAGACTGCTCCATTGATTCAAATCCCTTTTGGATTGTCTCAAAGACAAGCGTCCAAGAAGTTGAATTCATGAGAGCTGTTGCTTTTGGATCATACTGACTTGTCTTAGGTTGAGAGGCTTTGATATTTAGTACTCCAGAAAATCATAATAGGGAGTTAATCAAAAGACGGAAGAGAGGACTGATTCTATCTTATGTATGTCACTAATCAAAACTTATCAAAGCTATCTCCATTACTCGTTCACTGATTTTGAGACATTGCTAAATATGCCTGATTCTTGTTTATAAGTAGTTAAAGAGTTCTGGAAAAATATATAAACAATGGAAGCATTTAAAAACATTAATTGAGCAGATACAATATCCTAACTTAATGAGAAAAGTCTGTTTATGATATTAAAAGAGTACATGAATATTGATTACCGTTGAGTATAAAATTGCATTTTATAACAAACTACTCTTATTTTTCAAACATGTAAACATCATTAAGTTCACATAACTGAGCAAAACATGAAATTTGAGTTTATATGTTTGTGTTTTTTCGAGATAATGTCATTCGCCTAGAAACGAACCTAAACTCAATTTGTGATCTCTCATTAAGTTGCTAATCAGTTACCTGGTAAAGGTCTTAAAAATTATCTATCCCTTTCATAATGTTTCATATGCATCTGTTTATTACCCAATTCATCTCAAGGAACAATCATAATGATAACAAATGTTTATAGAGCACTTAGGAAGTGCTCTATATTAAAGATCCTTCAAGCTCAAATAGTCCTAACAACATTGTGAAGTTCACACTATTATGATCATCTTTTTAAAAGGACAGACCTGAGGCACCTTGGCCAGCATCACACAGGTAGTAAGTGGTGGAGGCAGGAGTTGAACTTGGACATTGTAACCCCAGAACCTAGGCTCTGAGTCATCAGGTGTACTTTACTCCCACCCAAGGAAGGAAAGAACATTAATTTGCTAACATTATTTCCTTTTTTACGAAAAGTTTTTCCAACCTTCAAACAGAGTCCAATGTAGAACTTATATCTGAACTTCATCTCCTTTCCTACACTGCCCTGGCTTCTTGCTTTCACTGGATGCTTGCTTTTATTTTGATTTAACACATTCAAAATAAAATCATGGTTCTAGCACCGATAGTCCAGATTTAAAATTAACTAAAGTAGCATGAGTCCTATAAGAGAATGACCTGCAAATTCATAAAGTGAGTATTCATGATTTTTCAGCACTATTTGCCGTGGCAAAAAAATAGGGGGAGAGGGGATTCCTAAATATCCAACCGGACAGTAAAAGTTAACTGAAGTATTGCATGTCATTAAGCTGGAATATTGCATAGGTATTAAAGGTTATGTTTGCCAAAATTATGTCATAATATGAGAAATCCTTGTTATACTACCAAATTTTAAAACTGGAATGCAAAATCATATAACCTCAGCTACATATAAAAAAAAACTTTAAAAAATGGAAGAAAATACAGCAAGATATTAAGAGTTAATTGTGTGCCATGAAACATAGTCTGGAAAATCCCACGTACCAGAATTTATACACTAGGATTCAGATACACAAAATGATTTGTCTTTATTTTCTGTTTAAAAAATGGAAGAAAATACAGCAAGATATTAAGAGTTAATTGTGTGCCATGAAACATAGTTTGGAAAATCTCACGTACCAGAATTTATACACTAGGATTCAGATACACAAAATGATTTGTCTTTATTTTCTGTAAACTGATCTCATCAGTCATTCCTGCTAATGACTTGGGGAGGAAGAGTGGAAATTTTCTATTTAAAAGTCAATTGGCCCCTTAATATTTGAAAACAGCATTTTGGAGTAAGTATTCAGTCAATTTAAAGCCCTAGTATGTATTCAAATAGTTTCTTCCCTATCATGGGGTTTTCCCACTCTTCCTCCGCAGCATGGTGTTGATGTGTGGGGATAAGAGGAGCGAGTTGCAGCAGAGCGTGCTGAACTGCACCTGCTCCCTGATACAGGTGGCTGGTCTAGTCTGGTCTCTGAGGGTCCAGTGCTGGATGGAGTCCTGAGTTTCAGCCAATGCCTCCTAATCTACTTGGGTGTTATGCTGGAATCCATTAATAAAGTCCATGGCCCTTCCAGAACCTCTGATCAAAAGGTGGCTTCCTCATCTTTAAACCTTGTTTGTCTTTAAACCTTAGGCTTCTTCTGGTTCACAGCCCTTCAGAGTCCTTCCCAGAGAGTGACAGAATGTGAGGTTTCCCTTACATGCCGTATGCAAGCCCCAGGAAAGTGGGATGCTGTCTCGAGCCCTTCCGTCCAGACTTTTCTGTCAACTATTTCAAAGTTGGATGGCATCTCATTGCTCAGGTGATGAATGTAAGACTTTCTTTAAGGCTGCAGTTTTCCAAATATTCACTCTGAGAAGCAGGAGCCGAAACCCCCGCCCTGACCCAGGTCTCAATGCAGAGAGGAAAGCCATGGTACACACTCACCTCCAATTTCCTGCTTTCTTCCTCTCTCTTCCCAGGTCCTTCCACTGATAGAATTCCCATTTATGTCTGTTGGGGTTTCCCTTTTTTCATATCTTCTGGCCCTCTCTATGCTATGGCTTCTTTTTTTTTTTTTTTTTTTTTTTGTCTTTTTTCGTGACTGGCAACGGATCGCAACCCTCAGTGTCACGCCCATACCNACCAAATTTTAAAACTGGAATGCAAAATCATATAACCTCAGCTACATATAAAAAAAAACTTTTTAAAAAATGGAAGAAAATACAGCAAGATATTAAGAGTTAATTGTGTGCCATGAAACATAGTTTGGAAAATCTCACGTACCAGAATTTATACACTAGGATTCAGATACACAAAATGATTTGTCTTTATTTTCTGTAAACTGATCTCATCAGTCATTCCTGCTAATGACTTGGGGAGGAAGAGTGGAAATTTTCTATTTAAAAGTCAATTGGCCCCTTAATATTTGAAAACAGCATTTTGGAGTAAGTATTCAGTCAATTTAAAGCCCTAGTATGTATTCAAATAGTTTCTTCCCTATCATGGGGTTTTCCCACTCTTCCTCCGCAGCATGGTGTTGATGTGTGGGGATAAGAGGAGCGAGTTGCAGCAGAGCGTGCTGAACTGCACCTGCTCCCTGATACAGGTGGCTGGTCTAGTCTGGTCTCTGAGGGTCCAGTGCTGGATGGAGTCCTGAGTTTCAGCCAATGCCTCCTAATCTACTTGGGTGTTATGCTGGAATCCATTAATAAAGTCCATGGCCCTTCCAGAACCTCTGATCAAAAGGTGGCTTCCTCATCTTTAAACCTTGTTTGTCTTTAAACCTTAGGCTTCTTCTGGTTCACAGCCCTTCAGAGTCCTTCCCAGAGAGTGACAGAATTTGAGGTTTCCCTTACATGCCGTATGCAAGCCCCAGGAAAGTGGGATGCTGTCTCGAGCCCTTCCGTCCAGACTTTTCTGTCAACTATTTCAAAGTTGGATGGCATCTCATTGCTCAGGTGATGAATGTAAGACTTTCTTTAAGGCTGCAGTTTTCCAAATATTCACTCTGAGAAGCAGGAGCCGAAACCCCCGCCCTGACCCAGGTCTCAATGCAGAGAGGAAAGCCATGGCACACACTCACCTCCAATTTCCTGCTTTCTTCCTCTCTCTTCCCAGGTCCTTCCACTGATAGAATTCCCATTTATGTCTGTTGGGGTTTCCCTTATTTCATATCTTCTGGCCCTCTCTATGCTATGGCTTCTTTTTTTTTTTTTTTTTTTTTGTCTTTTTTCGTGACCGGCAACGGATCGCAACCCTCAGTGTCGCGCCCGTACCGGACCAGGACCGGCAATGGGATCGCAGCCCTCGGTGTTACGCCCGCACCTCGCTCAGCCAGTGAGCAGCCGGTCTGTATATGGGATCCGAACCCTCGTTGGGAGCGCCGCCGCGCTCCCAAGTGGCGCACTGTAGCAGTGCGCCACCGGGCCGGCCCTACGCTATGGCTTCTGATAAAAACTATGTGATACAAAATTATGAGATGTGGTTCCTGGAATGCAATGGGAAGACTTTAGAAATTAGAAATTCTTTTTTTTTTTTCTTTAGAAAGCCTACTTTTCTTGGGCTGAAAAGATGAAGTTTAAAGGCAAAGATGTTCTTGAATAGTATATGCTCTCCTCCAAAGAAATAAATATCATCAATTCAATAGGTGGGAAATCACAATATAGTTATACTCTCAGCAACAATATCGATTTCATATTTCAAAAACACCATTCCCATTACATGTCCATTATATCATGTAATTCTCACAATGCAATAAAATTATTCTTCCTGTTTTTCGGGTGAAAAAGCTGGCTGAAAGAAGCAACTTGCCAACAATCACATGGCCAATCAATGGTAGAGATAGGATGAGAACCCCTGTTCTAACTCCACAGCTGGAACTCTTAAACACTTATGGAACTGTCTTTTGATTAGCTTTAGTACTAATAAAACAGAATTACAAGAGAATACTGAAATCCAGGATCGAATGGTAGAGATAGGGTGAGAACCCCTGTTCTAACTCCACAGCTGGAACTCTTAAACACTTATGGAACTATCTTTTGATTAGCTTTAGTACTAATAAAACAGAATTACAAGAGAATACTGAAATCCAGGATCCAGACTTCAATCCAATAGTTTTCAACTCTTGATGCACAATAGAATAATCCAGGGTGCTTTTTAGAAAGAACAATGCCCAGACCCCACCTCAGACAAATTAAATCAAATTCTCTGGAGGTAGAACCCAGGTACTGGCACAGTTTAAAAGCTCCTCAGGTGATTCTAATGTGCACCCAGGGCTAAGAGGCACTGCCAATGTTTTCATTTCCTCCTTAGCCTTTCCCAGTGATTCTGACAAGATGCACAATTGTCTGGTTTTGTAAGTTTGTGCCCTATTTATGTATCCCTGCCAGGGTGAAAAAGGTGAAATATTTAAAGACAGGCAGTTTGCAGATGAGATAAAAGCAAAAGACCCTAAGATTTAGAGTTAAATCAAGGTAATTGGATATGGAATACAAGAAATTTGCCTTAAATTGCCAGTGTTCAACTTCATTAAGCTTTCTGAAAGATCACATGGACTCCTTCAGAATATATCAGATAGTAATTTGCTATACATGACCATATCAGTAAATAGGTGCCATTTGGCTTATACCTCTACACAAACCATTCAAGTCAGAGAAGAAGAAACTTTAAACTGCTGTATACTTTTAGTGTAACCAACCACTGAACCCATCTTTTGCCTTATTTTAACTCATTCCATCCCCACCCACAAGAAACTAGTGTGTGTATGCAGACACAATCAGAGTAGTTTGAATAAATGTCTGGCATCAATCCAAGGAAATAGCTGATGACTTTTTAAAATTAACTGAAGTTCATAGTTTAAGGTTTACTCTTTGTGTTGTTCAGTTCTATGAGTTTTGGCAAATGCATAATATCATGTATTCACCATTACAGTATCATACAGAATAGTTGCACCACCCTAATATTCCCCAGTGTTTTACCTATTTATTCCTCTTCCTCTGCCTCTTCCCCCTGAACCCCCTAGCAAAACTGATCTTTTTGCTGTCTGAAATTTTACCTTTCTGTAATGTCATATAGTTGGAATTGTACATTAGTAGCCTCTTCAGACTCGTATTTTACGTGGCAATATGAATTTTAGGTTCCTCCACATCTTTTTGTAACTTGATAGCTAATTTCTTTTATTGTTATTCAATACAAAATTCTAAATTATAATCATTTTCTTCCAGCATTTCAAAGACATCATTCCATTAACTCCTGACTTCCATTATTCATGCTGAAAAGTCAGTTGTATATCTTATTCTTATTATTGTTTGTTGCAAATAATATTTCTTTCTTTCTTTGGTTGGTTTTAAGATTTTCCTGTTCGTCTTTGGTTTTCTGTAGTTTTATACAGAGGGACCTACATGCTATTTTCTTTAAATTTGTCCTGCTTAAGGTTTGTAAACCTCTCAAATTTTAGCCAATTTTATATCTTTTCTCATTTTGGGAAATTTGGTTAGTAGCTCTTCAAATATTGCTTATGCACCATTATCTCTGTCCTTTTATTCTTGAACTTTAAATGAATATATTTCACTTTGTTCTATGTATCTCTCACATTCTTGCTTTATTTTCTCTTTTTTCCTCTGTGTTTTTGCCTGAATAATTTTTATTGACCTGTGTTCAGGTTTACTGCTCATCTCTTCCTTGATTTAATGTGCTGTTAAATTAATGTATTGTGCTCTTAATTTGAGTTATTACATTTTTTATTTTTATAATTTCCATTTAACTAAATTTTACAAATTTTTAATTCTTTGGTAAAATTTTCCATTATGTCATCTATTTTTCAATATACCAATCACAGTTATTTTTAATAAACTTTTTATTTTAAAACAATTTTAGATTTACAGGAAATTGCAAGATAAAACAGAGAGCTCTTATATACCCCACACTATTATTAACATCTAACATGGTCTTGAGGTATAAATGCATTTCTTAAACAAGATCCAACAAGCAGAAATCCTTAAGGGAAAATGATTAATGAATTTGGCAACACTAAAATTTTTAATTTTATATAACAAAAGACACCATAAGCTGAATCAAAAACATAAGATACAGATTAGAAAAAAACTTTTTCAAACATATAACCAATAATGATAATGATAATACAAATTGTTTTTATTTTTAAAAGAGGAGGAGAGTGACTGCTAAACCCCATATCTGGGGTTTCTATTGGAGATGATGAAAATGTTCTATAATTACATAGTAATGGTTGCACAACTCTATGAATATACTAAAATCCACTGAATTGTACACGTTAAAAGGATGAATTTTATTGTATGTGAATTATATCAATAAAGCTGTTATAAAAATGCCAAAAATAAATAAATAAATAAATAAATAAATAAATAAAAGACTTTGGAGGGCAATTTAGCAACATTGTATAAAATTGGAGTTGGGTACATCCAATAACCCAACAGTTTCTAAGTGCTTGCTGTAGTGAAAATGTTGCATGTGAGTACAAGAGACATGAGACTTTGGAGGGCAATTTAGCAACATTGTATAAAATTGGAGTTGGGTACATCCAACAACCCAACAGTTTCTAAGTGCTTGCTGTAGTGAAAATGTTGCATGTGAGTACAAGAGACATGCACAAGGGTGTTCTGATAGCAATCAATGAGAGGACTACTAAACTGAATTATACTCATTCAGTGAAATACTACATAGTAGTTAAAACATTGAGCCAATCATGTAGAAATCGATACAAACAAATCTCAAAAACCAAACGTAAATTGGAAAAAAGTATGATAGGTGTTTTGTAAATGTTTTTTGCAAGTGTTTAAAACACATAAAAATGTTACATATGTTTAGATGCACATAAATATGTAGTTAAAAGTATGAAAGTATACATGGGATTGATAAACACACAATCAGAATAAAGGCTGCTTTGGAGGGAAAGTGAAAAATTGGGACCAGAGATAAGTTTTAACTCCAAATGTAAATGTCTTATTGCTGGAAAAAAATGGAAAGGAAAAGATATAAATCATGTATTGTAAAAAGAATATTATAATTGTGTTTGTTTTCAATTTTTCATAATTTTTTAACTTGTGTGATAAAAATGAGTATATAAAAGTAAATGCCAGGGCATGTTTTTGTTAAATTTCAAAGAGTAATTCATGAACACAACTTCTTTAAGTATGTATTTATTATTTAGATACAGTCTCCACAGAGATCTAAAACTACTATGGAATAGACAAGACAGAAGCTTTTCTTCTTTTCTTCCATGTTCATACTCTGTGAACTCATGGTCCAGGGTTGATGGAGCTGTTCTGCCACCCTAAACTCCGGGATTCCATTTCAAGGTCCAAAATGGATGCTCTAACACCCACCATCACACCTACAGAACAGGCAGTGTAGAGCAGGAAAATATCTAGGACAGTGTACTTGTAGAGCTAGGGCTGGATCTGGAGCTCACAGTCTCCTCAAGCCCGTTGTCCAGACTGGGTCACAAACTCTTCACACACAGGTCTACAAGCTAGGTAACCAGTAAAAAGGTCCTTGGAGCCTTGGTTGAAGAAAGAATAGTCTTTATTCAGCACACACACACATCTACAAGCTAGGCAGTCCAAAGAGAAAACTCTACTGCTACTGGCAAAGTTGAAAGAAAAACTGAGTAGCTGCCAGCAAAGTAAACATGCTCTATTTTTCGACACGAGCTCTGCCCTCCAGCTACTGCTTCACAAACTGAAGAACACACCAGGATAGCAACAAACTAAAAAGATACATGGGACACACATGCATACTAACTCCAGCCACATACAACTTGTTTACAAAGAATGTGCTGCACCACCCCCAACCACACCCAAGGTGAGGGGGCCTGACTAAACTATTCTGTTTTCCTCATAGTACTTCATTCCTTTTAAGTGCACAACAGGAAATTGTCACGCATGTCTTCCTCTCACATCCCATTGGCCAGAACTTTGCCACTTGATCATATCTTGTAAGTGAACATGAGAAATGTAGTGTCTGGCTGGGAAACCATATGCCCAGCTAAACTCTGCAGTTTCATTATTAAAGGAAGAAGAGAAGAATTAATATACTGGACCACTATCCACTCTGCCATACCTGGATAAGGTGGAACACATTAGAGGTGCAGCAGGAGCTGCACAAACAAGAAACGTGTCCTTCTGTCTTTATCTCAGGCTCCAGCCCTACTGTGTCGCTGCTCATCTTTCTTCCCATAGCTTCCTCAGCTCTAGTCTTACTCAGCTGTCCTTCATTCCACAAGCACCCTTCATGAGCTAGGCACTCTGTGAGGTGCTGGAGGTTCAAAGATGGAATGACATGGACCCTGCCATCAAGAGAAAAGCAGCTATGATACCCATGATCAGCACTAACATGGCAGCACATGGGATTTAATTTAAATCCTCCACTGGGAGGTCCCATGAGCCAGCCAGGGGAGTCTGTGAAGACTTCTCTGTGATGTCTTCTCAGGTTTCCCAGAGGAAGTCTCCCTGGAACAGAGGCTAGGAGGTTGAATAGAGGACTGACAGTGAGAAGATGGGGCTTTGACCAAAGGGAATAAAATATGAAAAAGTAAGAGAATGAGAAGCATGACATGTTCAGGAAAACAAAGAAGTTCAGTGCCAATGTAAATGAACAAGGCAGCAAACCACAGGTAGAGCTGGACAAGTTAGGTGGAGCTCAGATCACGGAGAGTCTCATTCATGCAGAGAAACATAGAATTGAAAGATAATACAAATCTTTCCATTAACTTTTTGAAGTACACTCGTGTAAAGGAAATCACCAACAAATTTTGAATCAGGGACAAAATTAGATTTGTTGGAAAGATCACTCTGATAGCAATGTGGAGGATTGACCAGAATAGGGGTGCAACTACAGATAGGAGACAAAGGCAGAGATGCGTTCAACTTGTGATGAGTTTGGTATGCGGTCCCTATGGGATACCCTTTGGAGATGGCCAGTAAATGCAGTGCTGTAGACATAGGCCTGACACTCGGGAAAGAAGCTCTGGCCTCCATGGTGTGCCACTCCTTCAGTTCATCGTTTCTGGCACAGATAAAATGTAAGTCCCAGCGCTCTTTTCTGCCTCCTCAGTTCATGATGGCTAGTCTGCTATGACAGTTGAGAATCCTGACGTCCCAGCCTGTGCCCACTCCCTAGTTAACTGGCCCTACAGTATACAGCACTGATGACAGCTTAATGCTGGGGAATCAAATCTAGTTGAACACCTTAGTAAGAGAGCAAGTCAGCCTGGAGGGAGACCTCCGCAGTGTGCACCAATCTCTGCGTTTGGTGCTGCCATGCTTAGCAGTTTTATCAGATGACGTGAAGGCCAGCAAGACATCTTTAACCAAT
>NW_007728952.1:141459-146847 GCF_000696425.1 Galeopterus variegatus
AAAAAAAAACCTTGGAAGACTCCATCCTGAGCATGAAGAGCACCATTTCCTAAAGCTCACCCAGAAAAAAAAAACAAAAACCTGAATTCATTTTTCAGTATGATGGCTACCACTTAAAATAGGTGCCATAATCCTCTCTGAGTTATTTTTCTGTTCTCCAGGGACTTCCACATGCACTTGCTCTGTATTCCCTGGACATGCAGCCAAAATCCCTATACAAATATCTTTCTAGAAATGCTATTTTATAATACATGTTAATCTATGTATTTTTATAGCTACTAAACAGGACTAAATGCAGCCTCCAGACAATGATCTGATCATCCTTGCTCTTAATAGGTCTCCCCTGAGTAATGTCCACACAATACACCATGCTTATCCCTCAAACTTTCATCAACATTGCAATTCATTATTTCAATAAATTTCCGTGTTTGTAAGCTCTATGACTGCTTTACCACTGTATCTCCAGTGCCTCATAGAGAGCTGGCCTTTAGTAGGGACAAAATATTTATGGAAGGAGTAAACAAACAAGTGAAAAAATAAGAAATAGACATCCAGCAAGAATGATAACCTATTCTTGTAACACAAGATAATTTCAAAGATCTTTCTTGTGCAACTGGTACATGGTGGGAAAATAAATTCTTTTAACCACTTTTTCACTAATTGGTCATCATAATCACTAGTATCTATATTGTCAATTGTTTATAGTCAAATAACGTATATTTCGCTACTCATCTGCAGCAATGGCCTGGTAAAATAGCAAAACAAAATAATATCTCACATCTCCTCCTACACTACAAATTTTTTAGTATAAAATAGGTATTACAGGAGAGGAAAACAATCCATCCCCTCTCTCTTTTTCCTTTTCTCACATTCATATTCATTTTTTAGCTAGAAAAAAAAATTGTTAAAATTCCAAGCAAAAGCTCTTATGCATAAAGCATGAAAAAAATGACTATTTGTTATACAAAGGCCAGTGTGGCTATGAATAGGAGAAAGGTGGACAGAGAGAGGGTTAGGAGGTAATTCAGAGAATGCTGACTGCGTATGGATGAAGCTAATCATGTCAATTCTCTTTGAAGCAGTTCCTGCCCATTTTATTACAGATTCCACAGGCAGCTAGTGATTTGGTTTGCCATTACATCAACTACAGCAAATCAAAAATTCTCTCTGCTGGACTTTCGCTGAGGATTCCATATATCATCTAGGTGCAGGCTATTTCATTTTTGAAGTAGCCTAATTAAGGTGTTTCAGTTCATATTCGTACAGTAAACTCTACCATGAAAAGCTACCATTTACAAATTTTGTAAGCAATCAATTCAACTGCTCTAATAGGAGAAAAACATCATTTGGAAATTACTGTCATGCAGGATCATTGAACTAGCTGTTGGCAACCCACTTCAAAATTCATTTAGTAGCAATCAATCTAGCTGCTTGCCCATCTAGATACTGGAAAGAACTTCTCAAATTAACTAAATTTCTTAATTTTTTTTTTCCCTTTTTGTCTTTTTTCGTGTCCGGCAAAGGATCGCAACCCTCAGTGTCACGCCTGCACCGGACCGGGACCGGCAACAGGATCGCAACCCTNTTGCCCATCTAGATACTGGAAAGAACTTCTCAAATTAACTAAATTTCTTAATTTTTTTTTTCCCTTTTTGTCTTTTTTCGTGTCCGGCAAAGGATCGCAACCCTCAGTGTCACGCCTGCACCGGACCGGGACCGGCAACAGGATCGCAACCCTCGGCGTCACGCCCGCACCTCGCTCAGCCAGTGAGTGGGAACCGGTCTGTATGTGGGATCCAAACCCTCGGCAGGAGCGCTTCCGCACTCTTAAGCGGCGCACTGTAGCAGTGCGCCAGTGGGCCGGCCCAAAATTTCTTAATTTTCAAAATGCCAAAAGTTTGCCTATTCCTCAACACTGATCAAAAGATCAAACAAATGGTTTCAGAAGACAACCAATTCCTCCCCTACCAACAAACCTGGGCAGTGGTAGAAGAAGTGTCCTACCCTCAGGAGGACTAACCTACTAATTGAGCATCCAAAGCTTCCAGTCCATCCAAACTCAAGCAAGTAATCCACCTGCTGCCGCTCTTGACAGCAAAAAGGGAGGGCTGCTTTGCTTTCACTGTTCAGTTAGTTTAGCATACCTTTAATGTTTTGTTACTTTACACATCTGGAAGTTAAAATCATCCTATAACAGAAAATTTTTAAAAAATTCATCTTGCACTTGGATTATCTTAATTGTTAATTTGTGGGAAAATAAAACTTTCAATAAAGTTGGAAAAGAACAGTTGATTTTTGGTTTCAAAAACTCTCCTCCCGGGAGAAGATATAACAACTATACCTTTTTGAAGTTGTTACAACAAGCAAACGGAAAGGACATTCTTGGGGGGGAGGGGAGAGAGGGAGGAGGGAGGGAGGTGTCGGTGATGGGCCATAATAATCATATACATTGTATATTGACAAAATAAAAATTTAATGAAAAAAAAAAACTCTCCTCCCTCTTTTTTTTAAAACTTCTTTATCTAAAATATGTTTTTTAAAAAAATTTCTTATGTTTCAAGGAGGAACAGCATTCCTGAGCAGACAGAAAGCAGATAAAGAAGTAAATCTTCCTCCTCTGCGTGAGTGCTGTGGGGCAGAGTTTTCAGCTGTTTCACTGTAAGGGCAGATTTGCATATCCAGAGCCACTGAAGACCGAAAAAGAATTCGAGTCTGATTTCCTAATAAAATACGTCAGGGAGTCATGCAAAAATTAGAAAATTGCAAAAATTCCAGTGATCATTCAAAAATAAAGCAGTACACTCACAACCCAGAATGAGAAATTTTTTTCTTAACATTTTAAATATCCTAACAAATATTCCAGGTGAGCTTTCCAGAACTTTGACCTGCTGATTAAGAGGTCTGAACAGTCATATTTAAGTTTTTGTCCACTCTATGCAAATGATCATTCCAAAGGCAAAACATGGAGGGAAACCATTTAGTTGGTTGCCAGCTTTAAAAATGATTTTATTCTTCTTGCGAAAAGTGTACATACATTTAAAGGACTCTCCACTGTCCCCCACCTCTTCCATCGCCCTCAGCAGCAACAACCCAAGAAATGAAATGTCTAAGGCATCACATATTAGAGTTCTTCCAATTCATTCTTCAAATTAATATCATTCATACAGTGTTTATTACTATTGAAGATTTTATACATTTGTATAGCTATAGTCTCCATCTGTATCTGACTCTAAATGGAACGTAAGGTACATTGGGACTGAAGAGGAAAAATGTCTTTAGATTCTTTTTATATGTATGATGGCCAAGACACCTGAAGGATGTCCTTTGACATTTTTAATCCAAGTTCCTAAAGCCAAATGTGTATTTACAGCAGAAAACAAAGAAAGGGAATAAAAAGAGTTACCTCATGCCACTACTATTATTATAAGGTATAAAATGACTAATCGGGAGGCAATTCACACTTTAACCACTTTTGGAAACAGATGGCTCTAAATGTGACTAATTTTCCTCCACATTTAACAGCAATATCAGAAATTAAACATGTTACAGAAACCATTAGGTTCAGTCCCACCCCTGTTACTATCAGTGTTGTCTATTAGGGAAATCATATCTCATTAACATATTTACATTAATTGAAGACGGAAGCTTGAAGGAAAGAAAAAAGCTAGCTATCACTAAATACGTCAAAGCAAAGACTGGTCGCTTCCTTTCCCAATTCAAAACAAATACCTGATTGCTGCCCACATTTCTCTTTTGACAAGAAAGTTGGTGGATCAAGTTGAGGTTTTTTTTTTTTTGCTGTTACTATCAGTGTTGTCTATTAGGGAAATCATATCTCATTAACATATTTACATTAATTGAAGACGGAAGCTTGAAGGAAAGAAAAAAGCTAGCTATCACTAAATACGTCAAAGCAAAGACTGGTCGCTTCCTTTCCCAATTCAAAACAAATACCTGATTTCTCTCTTGACAAGAAAGTTGGTGGATCAAGTTGAGGTTTTAACGTAAGTTTTCTTAGCTAGAATTCAGATCCATTCCCAGAAGCTACAGCTTATTTCTACCTTAGATGAGTAAAATATCCTACTTGCAAATGGCTTGGGCAATTGAATAGTAAGAAGGCTTGAAGCAGGAATCCAACGCCAGTCCTGGTTTTGTCTGAACCTACAGCAAATAGCCAAGGAAAAATGCAGAATTACACTCTCAGAGAACTCCTCCTGGAGGCTTGCTCAGGCATGGTTCAAGGCACAAGCCTGGACAAGTACTGACGTTATCGACCTTTCTAACAGACAGCTTGGATGAATATCATTTCCCCAAAGCCCTTTGCTCTGATGTATGATTTAGATGCTATAAGAATGTGAAGTGTTTGTAAAGGCTTTTTCTGAAACTCTTTGCTCCAAAGACAGGATGATCATTAATATCTCCTGTCCTGCCTTCTTGAGGGTTGCACCAAAGATGCTTAGATATGAATATTGTGTTTGTACCTCAAAATGATGACTCAAGATGAGCAGGAGGACTTTGGTGTCACCTGCCAATCCCTGTATGAAGTCTTTCAAGATAGGAAGAGAGCTTTGGTGAGTCCTGAGAAGGGCAATTAGAGTCAAGGAGAGGACAGGAAGCCTGGTAAGCTAAAAATCTCAGGACCCTTTAGTCTGAGAAGATGGAGACTAAAAGGGGAAATGACCAAAGACTTTAAAATCATAGAGTAGAGATAGCATAAGCATGACTTTGTTCACAAAACACTAGAATAGAACTGGGGAAGGTGTGGGCACATGAGTAGAGGGGTAATTTTGACATTATAAACTGATGTATTTAGCATAAAACACTGCTTTCCATTGTAAGTTGATGCAACTAATTAATTTCCTCCACCTCCCCCTTCATGCTTCTACCATGTCAGGTGTAACCACTCCATCCCCCCAAAAGGTGGCTAAAATTACAAACAGGGTCATAGGAGATAAAACCATATCAAGGATTGTTGTGGTATTTTTCTGTTATTTAACTGGAATGTCTCCTGGAGTACAAACACACTCATTTTCCTACCCAAAGCATTATGTCTCCTTCAGTCTGTAAGACTGGCCTAAAAGCACAATTCTTACTTGATGTGAAGGCTCATCTCGCAAAGACCAGGAGGCACAGAGATTGATGCAAAAGCAAGAGGTTTTTATTTCCGGCATGCTGGAGGTCACCCCGTTTTCAGGACAGGAGCAGCCTTGAGCTCTTAACTCAAGCATCTTTTATACAGTTTGGTAGGCAGGCTTTGGTAACAGGCTGGGTTGTACGCCGTTTATTGGCCACTTTAAGCAATTTTTAAAACCACTGGGCTTTTAGCTTTTGGCAGGCAAAGGGAAGGACTAAGGTATTGACCAATGGTCCACCCCCCCCCCCCCCCCC
>NW_007728952.1:147791-158798 GCF_000696425.1 Galeopterus variegatus
GTCATGCTGTTCCTGCAATCAGGTGAGCATACTCCCTTCCTGGGACAGGGTGAACTTTGGGCTCTTTGGAAAGTCCCTTCCCCCTGGCAGCAGAAAGTCCTAATCTTCTGGCGACAGAAGGTCTTAAGCACCTGGTAATGGAAGGTCCTAAGTATCTGGTACTGTTTACCAAAAAGGTTGGGGGTTATCTCTACTTCCACAAGTCCTCCCTAGTGAATGCATACCTTTTCCCAAGAAACAAAAAGCACTAAACAAGAGACAAAAATTCTACAACAAATATGTTCAAGTTGCAATTTTTGATGACTACAGGAAGACTCTTGTAACATACGTTGGGAAGAAACAGCAGGTTTTGGAAGGCTCTTCCCAAAACTTGGGAGTTGTAAAAGGCACAGCAGATGGTATCAGGGAACAATGGTGTTAGGATTGTGCCAACCCCTTTGAACACCACAGATGTGTAGTACCCACTCCCTTGGTATTAAGTAGTCCCAGTAAATCACAGAGATTTGTACCCACAATTCCTCCCTGTTGCAACTGAGGAAGGAATCTAAGGAATTCCATTTTACCAAAGATGGTAAAGCACATTCTCTGGTGGTTTTGTGATTTGGTATGGGTTACAAGCAATTGTAGATTGGGCTACCTATCCTTGCTGCCATGTGGAAACCGAGTCCACCCAAAGTGGTCAGGACAGGTAACAAGGAGGATTCCGAAAAGTCATTTCCCTTAAGTTAAGAGTTTTATATAGAATAGGAGAGTGCCTACTGCATGTTAGTTTATGGTTCATTGTCAGAATAGTAGAAGAAAACAGAACATTTAGTCCTAGATGATTACCACCCAGAAGGTGAATCATCGGGTTTTGGGCAGGGCGGGGTGAGGGAGAAGAAGTAGGTTTTGGGTTTTTTTCTTTTTTTCTTCACCTTTCTAGCAATAAAATCTAATCTGGGATGTCCAGGGATTAGATTCCTGAATTTGTTTGCTCACAGTCCTTTGCTCCTTAAGGCCCAGGAAGCCAAACTGCTGCTATAACCATCAACTGTGTAGGGCTTAATCCCAAAGTTTTTTTCCCTTGGTTTACAGAGCGGGGGAGTGTCACTGTCTATAGAGTGTATTTCACAGTCTCTGAAAGTTCAAGTGTGCGATACAATCTAGTTGTCTAATTTCTTAATATTATATCAGTTCATATCCTTTGTAAAATGGTTGTGATTGATTACTGGGTACTTCAAAATAGAACTGGTAGTGGGGAAGTAGTGTGGAAATATCACGTAGGGGATGCAGTGAGGCCACCTACACATCTGCTACTCATTCACTCATTCATTCACTCACTGCCTCATTCATTCATTCATCTAGATGCTGCTCACAGAGCTCAGGGCACAGAGTTCTGGAACAAGGTCCCTCCTCTGAAGTTTCTCCCCCAGTCCTGGGGCATTCTCAGATCCTGGGAAAACAATTACAGTCAAGTGATGGACACCAAAGGGGTTGGGAGAGAATCCCTAAGGCTTCCAGAAGGAGGCACCTTTCAAGGCAGAGTTCCAGGTCGAAAGAACAGCAGTGAGAGACCCTGGGGGAGTGGACATGGAAGCAGCCTAATGAGGCTGGAAAGGAGACGTGGTGTAGGGGGAAGGGTAGCTCAGGACTTCAGAGGTCTCCACATTTAACGTCCTCGTTCAAGTCTCCTGGAGCACAGGGCACTAGCATCTAAGTGTGTGTTCTTCTCGTTACAGGTCTGTAGGAGAGAACTCATAGAGTGTCAGGTACGTGTTCATCCACCTGTCTACCTACCTGTGTGCTGAGAGCTGGCGGCCTTAATGACACCATGTGTTTGGATTTCTCCCTGGTGTGTCCCTCAGAGCAGAACCCTTTTCCTCTGGCCACTCCTCTTGGCCCCAGCCTGCTGCCCCAAGGGCTTCAGCATGTTCTGCAGGAATGAGTCTGTTGACTCAGTGTCCTTGTATAAGAGCACAAGTTTACTGTGCAGGCTTTGCTGAGTTTAGAGGGACCTTCCTGGAGGTCACCTGGTCTCTTAGTCTGTTTTCTGCTGTTATATCAGAATACCACACACTGGGTAATTTATAAAGAGCAGAAGTTTATTTGGCTCATGGTTCTGGAGGCTGGTTAGTCCAAGAACACAGCACCAGCATCTAGCAAGGGTTGTCCCATGGCAGAAGGGTGGCTACCACACACTGGGTAATTTATAAAGAGCAGAAGTTTATTTGGCTCATGGTTCTGGAGGCTGGATAGTCCAAGAACACAGCACCAGCATCTAGCAAGGGTTGTCCCATGGCAGAAGGGTGGCTGGCAGAAGTGAGCATGCTTTACCAGAGATCTTTATTTTTTCACACAGCTTGAAGTTCCTATCCAGTGTCCCTTCTCTTCAACCTAAAGGATTCTCTTCATCCAAGGTGAAATTGATCCTGCATATCCTGATGAATTCACATTCTTCCAGGACCTGCATCCCAAAAAGCTCAGCCTTTTCATTTTCTCTCAAGTTTTGTCTATAATCTGTCTCTCCTGTTCAATTTTTTGAGAATCCACTTCTTCATATTGCCCAGGAAGAGGGACTTGGAGGAAGATTGACTTGGTGGATTGGTGTGCAGTGGGCACCAGCTCATGGTGAAGGCCACCAGAGTCCGGCAAGCACACACCACTGCCACAGTACACAGGAAGAGCCTTCAGTGGTTCATGTTGTCCCAGGTCACCTGGGATGCCACTGCCACCCCTAGTTCAGCACCTCAGTCATCAAATCATCAGTATTTCTTACCTAAAGCATGCAAGTGTCAAAGATGTTGTGGCCTCATGGTCATGTTGTCCCAGGTCACCTGGGATGCCACTGCCACCCCTAGTTCAGCACCTCAGTCATCAGATCATCAGTATTTCTTACCTAAAGCATGCAAGTGTCGAAGATGTTGTGGCCTCATGCTGGTGCAAAAGTTAAATCTAAGAAAGCAAGTTCAGCTGGGACACCAACATCAATCTAGCATCTACGGAACCAAGGGAATACTGAGGAATCAGAGAAGCCAAGTGCCAGGTGAGGCAGGAACAGGTGAACCAGACTTTGTCTGGATCTACTCCCCAAGACTGAGCAGGCAGAGGGATGAAAGAGACATTCAGTGCTTGAATTAGGTGGTTTTCAGACTTTTCAGGCTGAGTCCATATTGCTTAGCAAAAGAACATACAAATTACCTGCCTCAATGCCTCCTGCCTGCCATCTCTAGGAAGAAACCCCACAAATACATAAATAAATGAGAAAACTGGGGTTTTTTTCTTTAACGTTCTTAAGCATATTATTAATTATACCAGAATCAAAAGTGTGGACACTAACATTTTTAGGGTCCAGTCCATGGAGCATGAGGAGATAACTTAAATCTGAATGCCAACAAATATTTATTGAGCACCCACTATTTATCAGAAACTGCTAGGTATTAGGATGACAGTGAAAAAACAGACAAACATGGTTCTTGCACCCAGGCAATCTAAAGTCTAACAACTTATGGATTGTGCTCGACTGGCCTTGAGCTATAACAATGTTATTAGATGTTATAAGGATAATGAGATGGTCTCCATCTGCCTTTGAAGGAATGCTCTTCAAACACTTCAGAGCTGGGGAAAAAATTAACTGGATTTTGTAAAATTAAATGCTGTGTTATCTTAGTGATATGACTATAGTAAATCTGATTTTTGATCATTGGGATACAGTCTCGTCTGGATGACTTCAGCTTAGCTGACCTATTGCAAAGACACCACATAGAGCTCAGATACCTTAGCCTCATGACAGGGCTCAGCCCACCTCTGCAGCTTTGCTTCCACTGTTCAGCAGACCACACCACTCACTAGACTGAACGCCATGACCTTCATCCTCCCATTTCCAACACAGCCCTTGCCACTGCAACCATTCCAATTGAAATTCAAGCCCACCTGAAGTTCCACCCACTCTGTGAAGATTCTGCTGAGCTCCACAGCTAGTTTCTCTTTCCTTGACTTTCTGAGAATAGCCCTTTCCTTGAGTTTCTTTTCGACCCCTTATTTCATCTTCTTGTCCTTAACATACTGAATCAAAGTGCATCATGGGTTTGAACTTCAACTTCACCACTCACCAGCTGAAGGACATGCAAGTTCCTTAACTTTTCTGAACCTCAGTTTCCTCGTGTAAAAAATGAGAATAATTATAGGGCCTTACCTAATAAGGTTTTTGTAATGATTAAGTGGGGTAATATCTGTAAAGCCTTAACAGAGTACAGTTAAGTGATCGATAGGTGCTTATTATTGTTATCATTTAATCATTATCATTATTAATGTCTTCTAGCAAATAATAAGATCCTTAAGGACCAGAATTTATCTCACTCCCATTTTCATTCCCCCACAGTACCGAGCACAGTGCCCTGCACATGGGATGTGTAGATGCTGGCAAACATTTAACAACCAGCTCCCCAGGTGGAGGGAAAATTCGGATTTGTAGAGATTGCCAGTTTCCATGGTGTAAACATTCTGTCATGGCCAATTTCAAGCAACCGAGATGATATCACTAAAAGCAGCATTGGGAAGAGATTCACATAATCGGTTCTCAGGTGTTGTAAAAGCCATTCCAGTCACCCCCAAATGCACCCAAATAATTACGGAACAGAAAACAGGGCCAAACCCTAAAGAGATTCACATAATCGGTTCTCAGGTGTTGTAAAAGCCATTCCAGTCACCCCCAAATGCACTCAGTAAATAATTATGGAACAGATTATTGGGCCAAACCCTAGGTGATTTTACACCATGGCCAACAAAGAGCCAGGTGCATGGCTCCCACAACCATCACAACCATCAACTATACTATCAGTGAAATGATCAGGCTTTTCTCCCAACCAAGAATTTGTCCTCATCATTTCTCAGATTTCACTATTATCAAAGAATTCTAAGTGTGACTTTAGCAGAAAACCTTGTCACTTCAGGATACATGCACCAATAAAAAAATAAGTGTTACAGTATTTATCATTACCAATAAAATGTACACTGTGGGTTAATAAACCAATAACACTAAGTAACTAATAAATGAAATGAATATGAATCACTCAAGAGAATAAATCACAAAGCATTACAACACTTATTGAATTCTCAATTAATGTATTCTGTTATCTTGAAGATGCATTTCTTTTATACAGGCTTATGGCCTTGTCAGCCACGATTGGGTTCAGCAGTGATTTCCTCTGCATCCTAGTCAAGTCCTGCTTCAGGCCCCTCCCCAGGCAGTCTGCCCTTAGCCACACTTCTGCCTCCCAGGAGCAGGGAGCCCTGGGGTTCTCTCTTCTGCTTCTCTCTCGCTGAGCTCTTCCTGTTCCTTTTTGATGGCATTCAGAAGCGGCACTATACTTCCAAACCACTTTTCAGCTTAATAAAATAGTCTCTGAACCAACTAAAATCTTTGTTTTATTTTTCTTTTCTCTCAAAGTTAGACTCAGTTCTGGGTGCCTTCATCTGAGAGAAAGCACTGTATCTTTTTTCTCATCCCCATTTCAAATTTCTTAGTCTTTCATTGTACATCTCTCTCAGCTTCCAACCACTCAATGTTTCTCAAATCTGTGAGTCACTGAGTATATGTGTGTCTCCTTAATAAGAACGCCTCCTTTAGCATGAGCTGTTCTTACAATGAAAAGCTTCTCTCAGTTAATGCCTCATTAACTGAACTCTTTCTTCCCTCTAAAAAAAAAAAGGGTCTGCATACTTTGGGAAGAAGTAGTCATTGCATGCCACGTGAATGTCATAGTTCTACTCATAACCTCTAAACACCTCTGTCCGAATGCCTTTCCCCTCCAGGTCCCAGTTAGAATGGCCCATACCTCTGTTCCTTAAGGAAGACACATAGCTTTTCTAGATCTGATAAACAATCAAGACTGCAAAAAACAAATTCATCAGTTTAACTAATTACAATAAAATGTTCACGTAACTGGGTTCGGATCAGAGGCGTTCAATGAATACTATGTATATTATTTTCGTGGGTTTATTGTCCTAACACCAGGTGGTATTCATCAATAAATCAGTCTACAAATTATTAAATCTCATCAAGGAAGCTTCTACACTGTTGCTTTTCCTGGAAGAAATAAATCCATTGTTTAATATACATGTAGAAATAAATTAATTCTTCTACCTCTAGATAATTCCACCCGGGAGAGCTCTGTTATATCATATATCATACAGATGCTCTAAAAATAATGTCATATTCTTAGCAGTCATTAACAACATTCTTTAAATTGATGAATTCTGAAGTCTGCACCAAAGTAGGAGGAATAATGGAACAAACTTATGAAGAAGGCTTGACAAGGGAGAATCCAAGCTTTATAGAACCATATAATTTCGGAGGCTCTGTTCAAGGAAACACAACAATAATGAATACAAAATTAGGGAATGTATATTTAGAAGGGGTATGTGTAAGTGGGGAGTCCTGCAACTTAGATTTTGTAAGTTTTATAGTAAATCTGCCTCCCACCTTGAAGGTTTTCATAAGAGGTGCTTTCCACCCACTAACCGGTTACATGGGGAAGCCCCTTAATCATCACACTGGCCTTCTGAGAAAGGCACTATTTCCAGTTTCATTTTGTAATTGTGGAGACTGAGGCCAAGAAAGGTTGAGCAACTTGCCCAAGGTCAGATTGTCATGAAGGGTAGAGCCGGGACCCAATTCCAGCACCTCATGGTTAACCAATATACTATGCTGCCTCCTAAGACCAAAAGAATATTTATAGTCTTCCTTCTACCATTTCTCAATGTTAGTTTATTTTTATTCCATCCTAAATTCCCTAAGAAAAAGAGGCACAGAAATAAATGTGTTTATTTTAAAGTGAACACAAATTTGGACATTGACATTGCACAGCAGATACTCCATCATTAGGTCTTATGTTTTCATCCCCAATTGCTCAAATTCAATCCTCCCAAGCAAAATGAGCCTCTTCATCAGTCACGGCCAAATGGGTTTTGAGTGGATGAAAGTTATAGCTGCTGGTTGATTTTGGGTTCTCCAAATCACTAAGTTCAGATTATTTCAAATGTCAAACTGGCACTTAACAGGCAATCGCTCAGAATCTGCCTTGATTTTGTTTTGGAGTAAAACCCTTTCCAAGCTAAGGTATTATTCTATAATTCCTCATATTACCTAGAAGTGTCATCAAATAGAAAATAAAGATATTTTTCACAGCCTTAAGTAATTCAAAAAAATTGGGGATGATCCTTCTAATGTGGAAGGCTCAGGAATAAAGATTCTATAATTCCTCATATTACCTAGAAGTGTCATCAAATAGAAAATAAAGATATTTTTCACATCCTTAAGTAATTCAAAAAAATTGGGGATGATCCTTCTAATGTGGAAGGCTCAGGAATAAAGTTGCTCACTTTCAATGGAGGCATTAACTTCCTTAAGACCCAGAGCCACCAGGGGTAGTGAAATCAGTAATTTAACAAATGGATCCTAACATGCAGAAAGAGTTAAGGTACCCAACATATTTGCCACCATTGTCATTCAAAACTTTGAAATTAAAGCCACAAAGAACTGCACAAGCATGAATTAAGCTAATCAAGACTGTTTACTGAATATACCACATTTCATGTATAAAACTCACACACCCACCCACACACGGAGCATGGCTCCAGCAGCAGTGGTGCTGTATTCCAGCAAAGAAGTGAGAGCTCCAAAATGGGTTGTCAACTGACATCTCTATTTTCAAAGCAATTTTAAAACAGCTCATTTGTTTAACTATTAAGATCCATTTGTAAAAAGTCAGTGATTGCGAAAAAAAGAAAACTGGAGGAGAATAGCCTTGTCTTCCTAAGGACTGGCCTGGCACTCAGGCCTAGAAAAATCATCCTGACAAACTGAGAGCTCTATTGCCTTAGCAAGCTCTTTTCTGTAACACACTTTTCTAGCTTTGGTCCAGAGACATGCTCTGTGGAAAAGTGGGTACATAAGAAGTGTGAAGAGGCTAATGAGGAAAGAAGCCAAAATAAGGCTTTGGGTTAGATTATTTGAATTGGATAGACCACAATTGTAATAGAATCTCAGAGCCATGTTTCTCACCAAGGAGCTGGATTTGGTATGGAGTTGGGTATACTTTGGGTCCCATGCAAAAGTATTATTTTTTCAAGAATCCAAAAGATCTTCTTGGAGGTCACGTAAACTCTCTGAGCATTACTTATTTTTTTTCCTTCAAATATTTATTGAATTCCTACTATGTGCCAGACACTGAGGTAGGATTTCTATGTAGACTGTCTCTAATCTATGACTTATCTTATTTATTCTTTTGTCTCCAGGACCAAGTACAGTAGCTGGCACATAGTAGGTGGCTCAATAATGGAGGCTTATCATCATCATCCTCATTGCCACTTTTGTTATTGGTAGATAGGTTCACAGGTGATAGAGACCAACATTTTCCAGAGGTGTGCTCCTGTAAGGCTCGTGGAACCCATAAGTCTTGCTTCTGGCAGCTGTGAGCCACCAAAGTGATGGTTGGCAGGGGAGTAGGACAGAGTGAATGCTTCATCAGGGTCACCTCTCACAGTTCTCCACATAAGTGATAAAAGCATGTTAACACGAGGCTAGAATCAGTTAACCCATTAGCAGTTAGAAAAATCATTCTTGTGTTCCTCATTAGAAACGTACAATGTGAGCCTTTAAGGGAGGTTTGCATACATCACATGAATTGCTTCTAAGTCAGATTACAAAAGGAGACCTATTAAGAATGAAATTGTTTTAACCATGGCATTTTTGAGTGCCTCCTCCGTGCAAGGCACTGTTTTAGGCAATTGATATTCATTAACTCACTTAAAGCTTATCATATCGTCTTGTGGTAATATTGACTTCATGTCCCACTTTACAGATGGAGAAACTAAGTCTCGGACACCTAGGAGGCCAAGGAAGAGCAGCANTCCCACTTTACAGATGGAGAAACTAAGTCTCGGACACCTAGGAGGCCAAGGAAGAGCAGCAGGGAGCCTGGGGTGACCCCTGACAAGCCTAATAAGAAGTCCATCTTCTGGAAAGGCGGAGAGCTAGGAAACATCGTGAAAAGGGTGCTTGGAGTGAGGGAGAAGACAGGGAGTTTGGTGGGGAAGATGGAGAATGAAAGTGGAATGATCGAAGGCTATGAAATCATGAAGAGTAGGGGGAGCATCAACACGGGTTTGTCCATAAAATGATAGACTAGACATGGGGAAAGTAAGAAAGAGAAGAGTTAAAGGACTAGATGCAATTACTTATGAGAATATAGAGAAAAAGATGAAGGCCAAAGTGTAGATTTAGAGATAGGATAAGGAGAATGCATGTCTTCCGGACAAATTGTTATGGTTTCTCTTCTTGGTTTCTAGCTCCCATGCCGGGTCTTTCCCATATACGGTCTCATTTGATCCTATAACAGCACCTCTAGGTAGAGTGTTAAGTTTTTACATAACGTCTCTTATGCTTGGTAGTTTAAACTTAGTGCTTGTGACTGCATCTCACAGGAATAGATAGGTTATTTTCAAGTTTTCATGATATCTCCAAATTCATGGTCAAGGTCATTCTGTCTGTTGTGTTTGCCTATTTCTCTGTTTTACTCTCAGTTAAATTGGGAGTAACTCTGACACTTTAAATAATTGTGCTCACCCAGACTCTTTCTTCACTTCTCTCATTAACCCTCAGTTTCCTCATCTTACAGAAATCTTGCAAAAAAAATAATAATAATAATAATTCAAACCGTAAAAAAAAGAAAACGATTTCTGTGGGCCCAACAACAAAGTGCAATGTGGATAGAGCCAAAAGGGGTCTTTGAAGGCTGGAATAGTAAGCTGCAAATGTTTAGCTATGATAAACAGAAGTGTCTTTAATTTACCTTGGCCATAAAAATTGTAGAAACATACATTTATCCTATTAAAAAAGAAACAGAATTTATGACTGACATATATGTACATAGGTTTTTAAGTGTCTTTAATTTACCTTGGCCATAAAAATTGTAGAAATATACATTTATCCTATTAAAAAAGAAACAGAATTTATGACTGACATATATGTACATAGGTTTTCATCTATAATTCCAGGCTTGTTCTAACCTTCCCACACCTTTCTGTCTTGGAGCTGGCCATAAAAAATAATCATCTGACCTACCTTGTGTGATTGTAGATCATAAGACCCCCATTTCAGGAGGGGTTGCACCCCATACTGGGAAGAAGGAATGCTGTACTGAGAGGCCGAGAAGAAGCTGAGCACACAGGCCTTTCTGGATTCCCCCATCAGCCTTTAAATTCCCCCATCGGTTAGTGTTAAATCATGCCCTTTTGGTCCAATCACATTTCTACACAGTTGTCCATGCTTTAATCATGCCTACGTAGTGAAGATTCCAGAAAATCCAAGAGCATAGGGTTCAGGGAGCTTCTGGATAGCTGAACATGTGGAGGTTCCTGGAGGATGGTACACCCGGGGAGGACGTGGAAGCTCCGCACCCCTTCCCCCATACCTCACCCCATGCACCTCTTCATCTGTATCCTTTGTAATATCCTTTATAATAAACCGGTAAATGTAAGTGTTTCCCTGAGTTCTGTGAGCTGCTCACACAAACTAATTGAACCTAAGAAAGGGGTTATGGGAATGCTGATTTACATGTAACTGGCTAGTCAGAAGTTCCAGAGGCCTGAATTTGAGACTGGCATCTGAAGTGGGGGCAGCCTTGGGGACTGAGCCCTCACCCTGTGCATTCTGATGATATCTCCAGGCAGATTGTGTTGGAATTGAATTGCAGGGTACATGGCTGGTGTCTGCTGAAGAATTGCTGGCTTGCTTGCCAGTGGGGAAAAATCCCCACACATGCGGTCACAGAAGTGGGTCTTCTGTGTTGATGATTGTGCTGAGAGAGCAGAGGAAAGACAATGTGGTTTTTTTCCCACTCGTTCGGATTTGGTCAACAATAAACCCAATAGGAATCACCAGTGTAATGTAGCTTCCAGAAAAGATAATGTGACTTAGGCCTCGTTAACTGCAGCTGTGCTCCACACAGATCAGAACCCACCACACAC
>NW_007728952.1:159190-163423 GCF_000696425.1 Galeopterus variegatus
ATGTGACTTAGGCCTCGTTAACTGCAGCTGTGCTCCACACAGATCAGAACCCACCACACACACACCCACTGCATAGATATTGCTTTCAATCCTAGGAGCTCTGCCTAGAAAAACACACTATAACTGTTTGAGGCATGCGACCACAATAACAAAGAGACTTAAGCCCTGTCATGTTTGGAATGATTCAAATTCATGGGAATAGTTAGCTCAAAATATTGGGAAGGAGAGCCGGCCCGGTGGCACACTGCTATAGTGCGCCGCTTGGGAAGCACGGCGGCGCTCCCGCCGAGGGTTCGGATCCCACATACAGACCGGTTCCCGCTCACTGGCTGAGCGAGGCGTGGGAGCAACACCGAGGGCTGCGATCCCGTTGCCGGACACGGAAAAAGACAAAAAAAAAAATATATTGGGAAGGGGACTAGGGGTCAAGGAGAGACAATTGTTGTTTTCAGTTATGAGCAACACCGAGGGCTGCGATCCCGTTGCCGGACACGGAAAAAGACAAAAAAAAAAAAAATATTGGGAAGGGGACTAGGGGTCAAGGAGAGACAATTGTTGTTTTCAGTTACGCAGAAGGAGTCCACTGGAAGAATTGGTTTGTGTTATACAATTTCGAGGAACAGGACAAGGGCCAGTAACAACGATGGTAACAGCAGGTACCCTTTACTGTGTTCTTTGTGCCGGACACTATGCTAAGTACATTATATTCATTATCCAAAGTAATTGCCACAATAATCCTAATATTAATGAGTGGTGATTACCAAGAAATAGATTTAAATCCAACACACAGAATAATCTTCTAACAATTAGAGTCATCCAGAAGTGAAACTAGCTGCATTGGAAGATGTTGAGTGTCCTGTCACTGGATATGATCGGTCATGCACTGGAAAACCCTAGGCAAGAGGATATTGTCGAGCGAATTCAAGCATCAGATGGATAGTTGAGTAAGAGCATACTTCAAGTCCTTCTATGACTTGCTAAAATAAAAGCAAGACGTAAGCAAAGAACAGCTAATAGATGGTTTGAATGAATGAAAACTGAAAGAGTGAATCATGGGAAACAGATTAAATGGAGAAATCAAAACTTATTTCAAGAAAAAAGAGATGTCAGTAATAGAAATCAAGACATCTTCAGTAACAGAACAAATTCTTGTTTTTATGGGATGATTTCTTTCTGGTCCCTTATAATGGCTAAAGAGACAGGGAAAACGAGCCCTTGAGGCCATATGTGCCTTCCCAGTTTTGTGGGAAAACTTCAGATGCAGTGTGGCTTCTCTGGATCCTTCCAGAACTTGATAGCTTCCAAATTCTAGAATCCAGCAGAAGGGAAGCCTCCAGTCTTCCATAGGTTTTAACCACTTCAAGCTACTATTCCTCTCACTGCAGTTATTAAAAATGGGTGCAAGGCAAAACAGCCTCAGTTAATTTGCTAGGAAGAAGCCTCATGTACTCTAAAATAACTTAGTCCCAAAAAACCTACCAGCAGCAAGGAAAACTTTGGAGAAGTGAATAAATTGGAACTTTTAAAAATAGTGGGGGAGCACTTTTGATAGGTAGGACAAGACGTCATCACAGCAAGTTTTCAAAAACCGACCCCAATGCCCATCTCTGTGCTTTTTCCTGCTTTTTGTGTGCTCTTTGGTCTAAAGGAGCAATTGGATATAATCTCTAAGATGTATTTTCTACAGGAAAGGGGGAAAGAAGGGAAGGAGGAGGAAATAGGGACAAGGAAGGCAGGGAAAGGGAAGATGGAAAGGAAGGAGGGAGAAAAGAGAAGAAAGATACATTCACGGACAGATGCAAAGAGTGTAGGGTTGTGTCACCTTAAAGTTAATAAGGAGCTAATAGAATAATTATACCCAAACTGTAGAAACGTGGGAGCCGCTTCTACATGAAGAATACAAGTTGAAGACATAAATGTCAATTGTCACCAAACATTGCTTTCTGACTCTTTCCTCAGAAACACCAGTGAGAGAGGAAGGGCGTTAATATCAAAAGGTAACATCAAAAAGCCTCCTAGACCAATTTTTTTCCAAACTGCTACTCCAGCATATCAGCTACCACCCCTGCACGAGAAATGCACCATCCTGGCCTGTAGGGTTGTCCTAGGAAGGCAGGATTCCCATTTCCTGAATGATGTTTCTAGAAGAAACTCTTGCTCTTTGCAGCAGTGAAGGGGCCATGGAAATTCAATACAAGCAAGAAAATCCTCTTGAAGCAGTTTTTCTGAGCTCCCTTACAGAAAGCAGGTTTTTCCCTCTGCTTAAACAACAACCATTTGTTTTACTTTGATAGCTCCTCCTGAATAATGGTTTCATCATTAAACATCTGGCTTCTTCTTAGCAGATTAGGCCTCCAATGAGGAAAGTATGTTTATAATTCTAATTTGAAACACAGCACATTAATATGCTGATTCTCATAATGTTTGCCTTAACCTGTTTGGAGAAATTATGACTACAAATATCCTGTACACAACACCTCTAACTACCAGCTTGTACAAACAACATAAGAGCCGGAGCCGCCTCATCCAGACGATTGGAACCACTTCAGAGGCGATCGTGATTAGTGCTTTGGCTGGAAGCCATATTTTACACATAAACTCAGCATCTGGGCTAGGCTGACAGACCCACCTCCACTGTTAACTAATAAGCACATTCACGAGAGCCAGATGGTCTGCCGGGAAGAGCTCTGCCTTTTCCTGAGCTAGGCACACTGGAGCGAGGAAGCCCAAGCCGGCTCCAAGACGTATTTCCTCGGGCTCCAGGTTCCTGCAATGCTGTGTGCAAACAGGCGCCACTAAAAAAGAATGTGAATGAGGGTTTTATTCATTATTTACGGCTGGCAACTTGCCATCCCCTCCTCCTCTGGGCGATGCCTGCCTGTAGGAACAGGGAAAGCATCTGATGAGAGCAGGGCCATCCTGGAGGAGTCAAGCCATTGCGAAGCACTTTCTTGCATTCTGCCAGAGATCCTGCAGGCTCAGCATTTCTGGCCCGAAGAAGAGCTGAGCTTTTCACTTCTTAACAAAGTGCTAGGGTTCTCTAGCTTCCCTGTTTATACCAAAGGTGTTTACTTACAATCTAACCTTAAAATGTAGGCTTTCTACTCTATTCCCATTCATAGCAAGGTCTTTTGCCCCTTGCCTTGGCTGGAGGGAAAACAAAGTAAAGAGGGGGGAAAATGATCAGTCCTTATGGGGGAGAAACTTACAAGCAAGTTCTAGACTCAACTGGCCAGCAGTTGCACCCAGAGAACAACTCGTTTCTTTTGGATGAGAGCCTACAGATCTTAAGCTGTGATACTTAAACATTTCATGAGTTTATGTCATCTCTGTCTAATTTATTTTAAGCTACACGAAGGTACGAACCACACATTATATTTATTCCAAATTTCTCCAAGTGCCGGCCTAACACAGTATTAGGAAGATCATCACTAAACTCAAAATGCTTTTTAACTTTTCGAGTACAATATTTTATTGAATATAAAATGCATAACTATGTTTTGAATTGAATCAAATTTATGTCAGCACAAACAGCAAAAACTGAACATTCTTAACACAGTATTAGGAAGATCATCACTAAACTCAAAATGCTTTTTAACTTTTCGAGTACAATTTTTTTATTGAATATAAAATGCATAACTATGTTTTGAATTGAATCAAATTTATGTCAGCACAAACAGCAAAAACTGAACATTCTGTGGCTGGGGTTGACGCAGAGCAGCCCTGTATATCCATTGTCAAACAATTAGGTTTCTTTTCGATCACATCTGAAAGTCTTTTCCTTCCAATAACATAATCTCTATTGTTAAAATAAATTTTAAAGAGAGTAATGTATATGTCTGTGTGCTCTCCTTCTTGAATTTGAAAAACTTTTTTTTGCCTAATGAAATAAAACATGCTGGACCCTTTGTTTGCAAGTGACAAAACCCTCAACTCTAGTTTTATTAGAAAAGGGGGGAAGGGGAAGGATTCATTTGCTTCCAAATTCAGTCTATGAAGAGGGCGGAGATGGAGCTAGACTCAGGGTCAGATTGATCCAGGGACTCAGAAGCCATTCTACCCCCATCCCCCCTTCTCTCCCTTTCTCTCTCTCCCTCTCTCCCTCTTTCTCATCTCTGTATCTGCATATTTCCTTCAATTTCTCTGGACAATTGAACTCAAACTTTGGGAGTATGGCTGCAGGCAGTATAGGCTTATATCTCTCTATCTACATGGACTTGAGTAAGAAAAAAA
>NW_007728952.1:163768-164780 GCF_000696425.1 Galeopterus variegatus
TCTTTTTTACTGACTGGTAACGGGATCGCAACCCTCGGTGTCGCACCCGTACCGGGGACTGACAACGGGATCGCAACCCTCGGTGTTGCACCGCACCACGCTCAGCCAGCGAGCAGGAACCAGTCTCCAAATGGGATCCGAACCCTCGGCGGGAGCACCACCACGCTCCCAAGTGGCGCACTCTCCAGTGCACCATCGGGCCGGCCCTCCTGAAAGTGTTTTTAATCTTTCCCTAAACAACTTTCCAGAAGGTGAGAAAGTTTGCCATCCCAGCTAACGACACCCCATTTCTAAAGGGAATTTTGGTGGTGGTGGCTTGTTTTTATCCTAACTGGAAGAATATATGCAAAGAGTTTTAAAAAGGAAATAGTTCTACAAGGGCTATTTATCATGGAAAACAGTTGTTCTCCCACAACCTTCCCTCCACTCCGGTAAAGCACTTTTAGCTATTTAGTTTGGTATTTATCTCCTGTAGTGAATTCTTATCATTTTATGTTGCCTCGGTATCCATTTCTTTTTATAATTTTTTTTATCAATATACAATGTAGTTGATTTTCATGTCCCCTTACCAATTCCTCTGTCCCCCTGTCCCCCACCATCAACATCATATCTGTTCACCTGTCTTAACAAGTTCAAGGAATTGTTCTGATTGTTGTGTCTTCTTTTTGTCCCCCCTCCCCCCCATTTATTTGTTCTCACATCCGTTTTGAACCCAAGTTAGATTTTCTCATACCAGAAAAGAGCTTAGTCACCCTTGTCACAGTTTCCAGTTCTCCCCCTAGCTCTTCCCAGTTGCTCAATGTGGTTGATCCAGACATCTGCCTTATACGACTGCCTCCTGGGGACCACCTCCTTATGGGACAGCTAGATACCACCTACTCGACTCACCCCAATGACCCCCATACCCTGTATGGACTGTGAAAATATTGGGCTGGTTTGCTCAAAACACAACAATTAGAACTCCCCGAGGGAAACCCAGCTATGTAACACCCTAGACCCCAGTAAAGGATTC
>NW_007728952.1:165351-178135 GCF_000696425.1 Galeopterus variegatus
TACGACTGCCTCCTGGGGACCACCTCCTTATGGGACAGCTAGATACCACCTACTCGACTCATCCCAATGACCCCCATACCCTGTATGGACTGTGAAAATATTGGGCTGGTTTGCTCAAAACACACCAATTAGAACTCCCCGAGGGAAACCCAGCTATGTAACACCCTAGACCCCAGTAAAGGATTCGAGCCACAGGTCCCTCACTTTCTCTTGCTCTCACCCACTTGTTTAGCCCACGTGTCCCGGATGGCTCCCTCTCCCCACTGTTGCCATGAAGCATGCTGCCCTTGCTCTCTGGGATCTGTAAGTATTACACTGCTGTGTTACTTCATGTGTTTCGTTGCGCTGCCTCCTCTGTGTCTCACCTGACTCATGCACCTGAACCTAATTTCTTTCCTGGTCAGGGCTCTTCTAGAGAGTGGCTGTCTGGGTAGAAATAAACTGGACACAGGTCAGAAAAAAGCCCCCAGGGCATCTGCCAGTATAAACAAGTTTCCTGTGAGAGGGACGCCTGGTCATGGGTCAGACACCTAGGCATTAGGCTGTCCACCAGGATAAAGAAGTATCCCTTGATAGGCATGTTATAAACATCCACAGCCAAATCCCTGGAGCCCGTCAGAGCCAGAGTAGAGCTTATAGCCACTATCATGAGAGAGATCTCAAGGACAAATTAGAAAAAGATAATAATATGACACCTCCATATCTCTAACAGCAAATATAAACTTTTTCTTCTTGAATTTTTAGTTTTAGACATTACCTATTGATTGACAACAAGTATTCAGCTTCCTCTCTGTCCCTGTCCCCCATCATACACACAGACCACACATGGGCATACTTCCCGTACTTCTATGTCTCCAACATATTTTCATCATAATTTTGGTCTGATCATTATTCAATGTTTTTGTTATGATTACATGAATGCTATTCACTGTTTAGCCATGAAGTATATTATAGTTATTTTTTTCCTGATGCTTTTTGTTTCTTCTACAGTTATAATGTATGTGACTTTTNTATAGTTATTTTTTTCCTGATGCTTTTTGTTTCTTCTACAGTTATAATGTATGTGACTTTTTGGCTTTGCTTTATTTTCTGGTTTGCTTAGTTTTTCATGAACTCTCGCTACATCATCTTCAGACTCTTTCCCGATGACCTAACTTTTCTTTCGATGTATTCAAACACTACTAATTTTCTCTTTTGAAATGATCTCTTCCTGAGCCCTCTGATCCTCTTCAATCTTTTGGTTGCTCTCTTGGTCTGTTGTGCAGATTCTTCTGATAATCTCCCTTTATCATCCTCCAGAAAATTGTCTTTGCCTCACTCTTATATTAAATTCCCTTTTTCTTAGATGCTGTATCTTCATTTGTTTACCTCTTTGTTTTGAGAGAACGTTTTTTCAGTTGCTGTATAGAAAAAGGAAAGAGAGGTAAAATGTTTGAGGCCACACATGTCTGAAAAATGCATTCGTTCAACCCTTACACATAATTGATATTTTGCCTGGGCAACAAATTCTAGGGTAGAGACCACGCACAATGTCCAGCGTGACTCAGGTTCCATATACTGCCTACCCTGCTGCTCTCTGGAAGCTTTTCAAACAATCCCTTTATCCCCAGTGCTCAAAAATATTACCATAAGGTGCCTCGGTATGCATCTATTTTTCTGCATTTTGCTGGAAACTTAATAGTTCTTTTCATTCTGAAACTTGTGTCCTTCAGATCTAGGAAATGTTCTTGAATTTTTATTTATTTGATAATTTTCTCATTTTCACTTACTCAATTCTCTATTTCAGAAATTTGTGTTGTTCACACATTAGACCTCCTAATCTGATCTAATTTTCTTATCTTTTTTCTCCCTTTTCACATTTCTTTGCTTTCTTATTCTATCTAGCTTCTGGAAGATTTTCTCAATCTTATTTTCTAGTCCTTATGTGGAGCTTTGGATTTGTGTCATTTTTTCCAAAACCTTTTTAGTTTTCGTTCTTCTGATTATCCCTTTGTCATAGCATTCTATTCTTGTTTTGTGAATATAAAATCATCTCTTATTTGACTTTTTTTTCCCCTTCTTTCTCAATTGTCTCCCTTTCCTCAGATTTATTTTTGGGTTTCTTTGTTTGGGTGTTTATATTTCATTTTAGAGAGAAGACATCCTCAGGTGTCTAGCGATTCTTACCTGTCTGCTCACGTTTAAGATTACAGTACTAAAAGGCTGACTGGAAGCCAGTCAGAGATACATGAGTTGAGTTGCCAGCTCTGGGTCGTACCCTAGATGATCTGGTTGGATTGTTTCATTGCACAACCCCCATTGTTAACATATTCAGGTCTTTTCTCTTGGGCTAGTCAGATTCATCTGATAGTAACATCCTAATCTCATGCCTGGAAGTAGAAGCTGGCTGCCAGCATTTGGGGAGTCAAATGGGAGAAGACCAGGTTCTCGAATTCAGGTAATCCCCCTCTTTTCAGTATGGTATCACCACCTTTTTACCTGCATGATATCTCTTAGTTCAGAGAATAAACCTCAAAACCTTCTGTTGAGAAGAGGGCAAACATTCAGCCATTGTGCTGCCCAATACAATAGCCACTAGCCAGTAGTCACTGTAGCAATGCAAACAAATTCACTTAAATTAAGTAAAACATAAAATTCAGTTTCTCGGTTGTACTGAGGAAGTAGCCACATTTCAAGTGCTCCATAACCACGTGAGGCTAGTAGCTATTGTACTGGACAGTGCAGATACAGAATATCTTCATCTCTGCAGAAAGTTCTACTAGACAACACTTTCTGATTGCTTCTCAAATAGACTTTGAACCATCCCTCATGTTTCAGCCCCACATTCACTGCCACTTCCAGCGATACCTGGTATTGCCAATCCCTGAGCCCACTGGAGGTTTTGAGGTACAAATCTGATTGATTTATTGGCTTTTCTGCCAAACTGGTAACTCCATGAAATCAGTGATTTTAGTTTTGTTCATTGATGAAACCCAAGAACCTAGAGGAGCACCTGGCACATTCTTGTGGAATGTTGAATGAATGTTTTCTCTGCTGTTGATTTAGGATTAAGGGTGTTCAGATCTGCTAAGTCAATGATCTGCTCATCCTCCAGCTTTCTAGTTTCCAAAATACTATTGCTAATGTCTCCTCTCCCACTCTCTTTGTTATTGTGAGTCTATGTCTTACTGCAGTTTCTGAAAGGAATAGACACAAAAGTTTAAATTTAATCATCATTTTTAACCATAAGTGGATTTATAATGAAAAGGAAGAAAAAATAGATTTAGGATAGCAAATTTTTAAAAGAAAAGATCATCTGGAAAAAAAATTTGAAACAAATGCCAGAGAAGCCATAAAGATATTCAGACTATACACAAAAGAAGAAAAGATTGAGACAATATTAATAGTGGTCATATGAAGAAAGTCAACATTTAGTTTAGGAAAATAATAAGTTTTTTATGGCTTCCTTACATTATTCTGATGTTAATACTTGTACACTGAGAGCATTTAAAGTGATGGTTCTTTTAAAAGTTGACATACTTATTTGATAATCAGATGAAACTTACAGCATAAGGGACCTCATCAATGAGGGATCTGGAGTGAATACAAGGGAACTTCAAGAAGTTTGTGGAAAATGGAATTAAAAGACAAAAATAGCACATATAAATTTTATTTCTGAACATAAGCTCCATCAACTTCAAGACACTTTCATAAGAAATGATATCAGCCATTTAGTCCAGCCCTTAAGAACTCAGTGTCCTGGGAATTTAACCATGTCAATGCAGTCTTTTTTACATTACTAACTGAAGAAAAGTGCCTTTTTTGTGGTAGAGAAGAACTCTCCAGTGAAGCTTTCCTGGGCATTTTTCTGCTATCCCTTTGACTAACTTTCTGAAAGCACTCATAATAAATAGATGTTATTGTCCTCTGGCTCTCCAAAAAGTCAACAAGCAAAATGCCTTCAGCAGCCCAAAAACCTATTTCCATGACCTTTACTCTTGACTGGTCCATTTTTGCTTTGATTGGAGCACTTCCACCTCTTGGTAGCCATTGCTTTGATTGTGTTTTGTTTTCAGGACTGTATTGATAAAGTTGTGTTTCATTTCCTGTTATGATTCCTCAAAGAAATACTTCAGGATCTTTTAAAAAAAATTTATTTATTTATAATATTATTATATTTTAACTTTCTAAGATGCTGTTGTGGAGCAATTAGGGGAGGGAGAGAGGGGAAGAGGGAAGAAAATAGGGTGGGAGGAGTAAGAAGGAGGAGGGGTTTGGTGGAGGCCCATGGCCCCCCTCATTCCAGCAGGGGAGATAAGGGGGCTTTCAGAGGCAGCTCAGTCATTGCTAGGCTGGATGCAGATGTCAGAGGGTGTGGCTGAAGTCCTTGGCCCCCCACTGCCCTGGCTCAGGAGCTTGGGGCACTTCCAGAGGCAACCTGGTAGTCATGGCTGAGCCTGATGTGGTTGTTGGGGGAGGGGTGGCATGGCTGAGAACCATTGCCTTTCCTCCTCCCTGGCTTGAAAGCCCAGGGGGCTTCTGGTCCTTCTAGGTTTTACAGGTGTTTTTTGGTGGTGTTAGACCTTTACTAGTTAATATCAAACTTTGTCTCTGATCTTTGGGTATTTTGTTTTTTCTTTCAGTTCTGTGTTGGATTATTCACTGTTCCCACCACTTAAACTCTGCACTGGAACTAATTTGCTGTCCTTTGCTTACTTCTAAAATGGGGGAATTTCCTATGGGGACCAGCACTTGAGCCCTGTGGTTGAGCTAAATTGCTGCTTTGCCACTGATTCTCTGGGGAAGGCTTTTTGTGAAACTCAGGTTTTAATTGTTGGCCTTGTATACACTTCCAGGTCTTGTGAGGTCTGGTGCACCTGGGTTGTGTGGCAACTCTGGTCTGGGCCTGAGTCTTTTCAGCAAACTCCACCCCCTGCAGTTCTATATTCCTGACCAGTCTCCACTGAGTGGTCCTGTGCTGATTGGAGGGCAGATCAGCTGTCCTTGCTGTGCCCCAGTGTTTACCTGGTGGGCCTGTCTCCCCACTGCCCATACTCCAAACACTTCCTATGGAGCGGGCCATGCTCCAGTCCCTTGTGATGACTCACCAGCCTCTGAGTGGCTCCTTTTTTTCAGTTGTTGTGGCCCCTCGCTCCTCTGTGGGTCCATGGGAACCCTGTTAGTGGTCTTGCTGGCCTGGGGGCCACCAAGGCCCTCTTCTCTCCTGCCACCTCCAAGCAACTTCATATGAAGGATGCAGCTGTGCTTTTTTCCAGCTCTTGCTCCGTGTGCTCACCAGGCCAGCCTTGAAGCAGACAGGGCTCAAAATGGTGGGAGTGGTCCTTTCTTTTTCTCAATGTGGCTTCTCCTACCTTCTTGCACTCTGTAGGTCTCTCCTCCTCTTCCCCTCAGCTCAGCGGCCCCAGCTTGGCTGTCATTGCCCTTTAATAGTTGTAATTTGGTTGATTTGTGGGAGAGGGTGACACTGGAGACCATCTATTCCACCATCTTGACCAGAGGCCCCTACTTCAGGATCTTGATCCCAGTTGTGTAAAATTTCCATTGAAAGTTCTGCTCTTGTCTGCAGCTGACCAGGGTGCAACAGTTTTGGCACCTGTTGATTGGAAAGTTTGCTCAACTTTCATTTTTTGCTCAAAATTGTATAAGCTGAGCCAGTTGAGATATCTATGGGGTTGGCTATCATTTCTGCTATTAATCATTAGTCCTCTTCGATTAGCGCATGAACATGATTAATTTTTTCCTCACAAATTGATGTGGATGGACTGCCACTGCAGGTTTCATCTTCAACTTCATCTCCTCCATTCTTAAAATGAGTTACCCATTTATAAACTGCTGATTTCTTTGGGACATTGTCCCATAACTTTTCATAAAGCATCAGTGATGTCACTATTCTTGCACCAAGTTTCACCATCAATTTGATGTTTGTTCTTGCTTCAATTTTAGCAGAATTCATGTTGATCTGATAGAGGCTCTTTCCAAACTCATACCTTACCCTTCTTACTGCCTCAAACTAGATTGTGTTCAGACATGTTATAACAACTTAGTGTGAATTTATTTTGGTGCAAAAAATTTTGAAATCCATAAATAGTCCTTTTGTAATACACATTTTCCAGAACATTTTGAAGATCCTTCATATTTGTCATTCATTTTGGCAGCCAAAATTTGAACCTTCATACTATGCTTGGAGACCTCTACATCTAGTGAGTGAGGGCTTTCTCCACCATTGACAGAGATACTCATTTTTCCAGCTTCTCTTGCAGCTAGGGCTCAGGAACAGATCAAGCTTTGCTAATAAGATACACCTGAATAGATCCAGAATTATAAGCTAGTGACCCAAAGAACTAGGGATAGTTGGAGCATCAGCATCACTGTGTTCTTGTTGCCCAGTTTTGCAGTCTAACTGCAGGAACCATTTCTGGCTGCACAGTTGACTCCAAACCTATACTCTGATCCTACCCAATATCTTTTTTTTTTTTCTTTTTGTCTTTTTTTGTGACCGGTAATGGGATTGCAACCCTCGGTGTCGTGCCCACACCACGCTCAACCAGTGAGCAGACCGGTCTCTATATGGGATCCGAACCCTTGGCGGGAGTGCCGCCGCACTCTACCGAGTGCGCCACCCGGCCGGTCCTACCCAATATCTTTTTAATAGATTCCTTTTTAACTTCAAAGAAGCAGAGTTAGTTTCTGTGACTAGCAAATAAGAACTAGACTGATAAAGAATTCATGTTAGGAACCTCTGCTTTAGACTCAGAATAGTGTAAGAAATACAGAATACAACATTTCTTAAAAAGAAGAGTAATTTTCTAAAATGCACATAGGAAATTTAGGCAAAAATCCTATGAGATTATTTGAGTAGAACTTTTTCTCAACATTAATCCTAGGAGTTAGTATAGACTCACAAACTAATGCTTATAGTGTGAACTTTCTCTTTTTTCCAGGTAGAAATCCTTGGAAGATTTAGTGCTGTAGGTTGGGGATGTTCTTGACCATTTTCTTCACTTAGAAAAGATATGGGCTTGAGAAACTGTCACTGATGTTCCTAAAGTCTGGCACCACAAAGCCTAGAGAATCTTATCCCAAATGATAATGGAACAAAGGACACATACAGAAAAATAAAATGTTTACCTCTTTCTCTCTGTCTAGAGAAATTATGCATGCTTGCAACTTAATAATATTTCTATTTAAAAAATAAAGTTCAAATCTCAATGTCCTGAATTAGAAAAAGAAAGTTGTGAATGGATGTCATCACTGCTTATTACATAAGAGAAGGAAACAGTCACTAGGGGTTATCCACAGAATGTGGTTACGGATGAAACTGATTTTAGTACATCCCTCTTATTGCGTGTGTTTCAACTGCTCAGCTTTTTTCCAAGAGAAATCTTTTCAGGAGATGCCTGAAACAATAGCAGGTTAGTTGATTGTTTCACATTATCTTGAGCAAAAAACAAAGAACTTTTGTTATCAAAATTTTGTCTTGACTAATTTCTGTTCTTGGGATTCTGAATGTTCTATCATCTGTCTTATATAAGAAGACAAATTTGGAGAAAAGGGATATATGCATAGCCTCATATCATCTTCCCGAAAATATTTACTAATTACTGTGGTGGTTTTAATATATGCCCACAAATTCTCTAATATTCCTCACTCCAGAGGTGGAGTTGAATTCCCTTCTTCTTGAGTGTGGGCTGAACTTAGTGACTCAAGTCTAATGAATAAAGTAAAAAAAAGGGAAAAATTGTAATTCTACAGTGGAGAAATCTGGCAGAAACCACCTTAACCAAGTGATCAGGGTTAACTTCACCAGTGATGTCATGTTGATATTCACATATTCCCTCACATGATATGATATGGGCACTTTACTTCTGTGGTCGTCTTGACAAGCCATTCTAATCATGAGAGAACACAAGACAAACCAAAATTGAGGGACATTCTAGAAAATATCTGAACAGTACCCTTGAAAAGAGTCATGAAAAAAAAAAAAACAAGGAGATTGAGAAACTGTCACCAATTGAAGGAGCCTAAGAAGACATAACAACTATAAGCAGCATGGTATTCTGGATTAAATCCTGGAAAGAAAAAGGACATTAGTGTAAAAATTGGTAAAATTAGAATAAAGTCTGTAGTTTAATTAATAGCATTGCACCAGTGTTAGTCTCTTAGCATTAACATTAGCAGAAGCTGAGTGGCAGGTATAGAGGAATTTCCCTGTACTAGCTTTGCAATTTTTCTGTAAATATAAAATTATTCCAAAATAAAAATATTTTTTTAAAGATCGAATTTGTTAAATAATGCTTGGATATAAGAAGGGGTTTCTAAAATAATGCTTTATGGAGAGGTATTTCAAGGGACACAATTCAATTCATGTTTTGTCCAAACTTATGAATTGCATTTGAACAGGGTTTAGCAGTGTTTTACTACACAGAAGTTCATCTATATCTTTTCTTTGTAGCATTGTAAATGTGTGTTCATTCACAACCGTTCTATAGCATTAGTTTCTCTTCTGTTACAGACCTATATATTCCAAGCTCCGGAAGAAGCAGTGAAGAAAAACCACATTCCAAGGCAGGTTAACGCCCAAGATCTCACCCTTCAGCAATCTATAATTACAATTAATAGCTCATTTGGGATAAGATTATTAATTTCTAAAGGGTAATTAGAATCCATTTTGCTCTGAAGGTTCTGCCCGCTACAGCCATAATTTCAACTGGGTCTTCTAAGAATCCTTTTTAAAGGGGTGTAAGACATTACAATTGTATCACTTCTGTATTTGTTATTATTAAAATGCATCATTCTATACCAAGCCAACAGGCCCTCTCTACAGGCTGGAGCTAGGGTAGACAGGGTGTTTGCCTTGACTTTATTTCCCAGAATTATTCATAGACAAGGGCTGTGCCAACACGCACTTTGTAATTCTACTTTCATTTGGTGGGTTATGTATTGAGCAACAGTGTTTGGCCATTCACTCTCCTAGGTGCTGGGGATACCAAGATAAAAAAGATACAGTCCCTGAGACAACTACTTCAGCAAATGGTTGAAAATGCCTGGTAAAGGGAAATGTACACATACATTCCATGTGGATGTCCCACTTCCAGCTGTGTCTACCCTAATGCCAATCTGGCATGTGTGCCAGCAGACATGGGCAAGAATACTCATAGGAGCCTTGTTCATAATTACAAAACCTAAAAACAAGTCATCAACAATTGACTCAGTAAATAAAATATGATGCATTCATAAAGTGGAATTTATATGACCATGAAAAAAATGAATGAACCGTAGCAACACATATCAACAGAATAAATCTCATAAGCATAATAATAAAAGAAAGAAGCAAGTCATAAATGAATACAAACAGAACCATTCCATTTATGTAAAGATTAAAACCAAACCGAATTAAACAATCTATTGCCTAGGGATACATACTTAGATGACACTTTAAAAAACTATGAAGAAAAGCAAGTTAATACTTAACATGAGATTCAAGATAACAGTTACCTATAGCAGGGGAGAGAGGTAGATGAGATCAGAAAGGGAAATGGGGTGCATTAGTCAGAGTTCCCCAGAGAGACAGAACTGATAGGATATGTGTATAGATACATGAGAGGAGATTTATCAGGGGAATTGGCTCACATGATTATGAAGGCTGAGGAGTCCCACTACAGCCCACTATAGCCCAGCTACAAACTGGATGCGGGTAGCGTGGCTCACTCCGAGTATGAAAGCCTCAGAACCAGGAAAGCCGATGGTGTGATTCTCAGTCCAAGGCCACAGGCATGAAAGCCCAGAGGTACCACTGGTTTAAGCCCTGGACCCCAAAAGCTAAAGTGCCTCAAGGTCTGATGTTCACCCTCAGGAGAGCAGAGTGTGCCCCAGCTCCAGCAGATAGAGAGAGGGACATTTGCCTTTCCTTCCATTTTTGGTCTCTCTGGGCCCCAAGCAGATTGGATGGTTGCCCACCCATATTGAGGGCAGATCTTTGCCACCCAGTCCACTCAGGCTCACATGCTAATCTCTGGAAACACCCTCATAGACACACCCAAAAATAATGCTTTACCAGGTTTCTAGGTATTCCTTAACCTTGTCATGCTGACACCTAAAATTAACCATTACTCAGGGGATCTGGGGGAATTGGCAAACTTCTATGTCTAAAGCCTAGGAAATAGATACAGAAATGTTCGGTTTTATGGTGGTTGCTCTTTAAACTGCATGTATACACTTAAACAATCATTTGTATGTGTGCTACAGTTTATAACAGTATGTTTAAAATCTGCTAAGATGAAAGTCAAAATAAGAATACAGTAATAATAATAATGGTTTGATGGGCTCCTTGCTTCCAAGCACCTGTTAAAAATAGGTGCAATATAGTGCCACCAGCGTGATAACATTTTTATGTGCAAAGTGGAACGTAGGGAGTAGTCAACTCTGCCTAAGCAGCCAGGGAAGACTCCAAGGAGGAGGTGACCCCTGAGCTGAGAATAATTATCTAGACAGAGCACCATGAAAGGAGTATGGGGAAACAGCTTGCAAAAAGGCCCAAAAGTTAAGGGAATATGCCACATTTGGGAAACTTAAAGTAATATATTCCAGATTGTTTTAAGAGGCCAGTAGATAGATATAGCTAGAGAGGTAAGCAAGGGAAGATAAGTAAAAAATATTGTATTTCTTGCTAAAAGAGGAATTCAAACTTGATTCTGAGAAGCCATGGAGTTTATCCATCAGAGTGATGGTTGGTCCATTCTAAGAGCTCAGGGCAGGACTGACGGTCCAGCATGAGACCAGAGACAGGAAGAGCAGACAGGAGACCACTGCAATCCACCTGAGAGATGAGGTAGCTCAAACCAGGGCAGGGACTGTGGGGACAAGGACGGGAGGGAATCTGGAGAGACTTTAGGTACAATCAACAGTATTTAGAGAGTGGTTGGATGTTGAGGTGAGGAAGACGGAGAGGGTCTAGGGTGATCCTCAAGAATCTGGTTTGGATCAGGAATTCAGAAGGAAGATAAGGAATTCATTCAGAGAGAGAAGCAGGGAAGTTGGTGGGAAGGGTTTTTCCTGCACTGTGGGTGCTATGGTTTGACTGTGTCTCCCAAGGTTTTTATGTTGCAAACTTAATCCCCAATGTGACAGTGTTGGGAGGTGGGGCCTAATAAGAAGTGATTATGAATTATAAGAATGAATGAATTAATGTTGTTATCTCGGGAGTGGGTCTGTTACAAACACAAGTTCGGCCTTGTCCCTTGCTCCCTCCATGCGCTGTCCTGCTCTTTCACCTTCCACCATGGACTGATGCAGCAAGAAGGCCCCTCAGCAGATGTGGCCCCTGATCTCAGATTTCCCAGCCTCCAGACTATACGAAATACATCTCTTCACAAATTACCCAGCCTCAGATATTCTGATCAAGCAACATGAACTAGACTGAGACAGGAGGGAAGTAGAAGGAGAGAGATGAGGCCAAGATCACCTCTAATGACAGCATCGAAGTCGTACGGCTGCTCCTGGCCTTCTGATGCTCATTAGCTTACACCCGGCACGGAGAGAAGGAAAATTAGAAAACTCCAGCTGGTTTTTCTCTTCATGTACAGCGAGGGGAAAGACAGGATCCCACAGCAATCGTGGAGTTCTCGGACTGTCTCCGGTTTTAGGTATCTATGTCATCCCTGATTACCTGGGCCAACCAGAGCACGGGGCAGCAAACCATGGAAGGAATGGCACAAGCCTCATCAATGCCAGAAGAGAAGTGGGGCTCTCGTTGGGTACCCATAGAGTGACTTTTCTCCATGAAGTTGACAAGTTACAGTCTTGATTTCATGTGTTTTCAATAAATGCAAAAGTGTGGAAAATTCCATAGGCTGTTGGAGTAAATACTTCGGTGAAGCTTTGGTAGGTAATCGCAACTTAGTATTTGCAATGCAGCTATTATCATTCACTCAGGTCCACCCCACACCCCAAAATAAAGCATCTCACCCCGTTCTAAGGATCCTGAATGGGTGCCCAGCCCCTGGGTTGTTTGGGAGGATGGGCAGAGAGGAAGGATGGCTCACGGCTGGCTGCTGCACGGGGATGGGAGGGTCAGAAGGGGTGAAGCAAGCAGGTGGATGAAGCTGACACGGCCCCTGAGGCTCCAAGGTAATGGGCCTGCGCTTCCCCCATCATCAGGACAAAGCAGCTGGAATCACACATATCTATCTTCATGCCGTCCCTTGATGCTTTAACATTCGAGCTGTATAAAAGTAAATTTTGGTGTAGAAAAAGATATTAAGATCTTGGTAAATAAATATATGCATTTATTCTAAGTACTGGGAACTGATACTGGGAGGATGAGAAGTTGTAGTGAACACATTGAAGTAAAATGGTTTTCCCTGAGCCCCAGTCATAGGTTCGATTCACCTGAAAACTTTGAAAACTTGGGGTACAGGAAGATCGGGGACATGGGGAAGGAAGGGAGACTCTAACGATGAGGTTCATGAGAACTTTACCCACTTGCTTCCACCCACACTCGTACACACGTTCATATTCTTACATTATCAGAACACACCTACAAAGGATAATTATTTTTATGCAGCACCTCCCCCCGCCAAAAGAAAACCTGCTTTAAAACTTCTAACTGCTTCTGCCAATTGCAGCAACACCATCTTCTCCATTGATTGTTTTTGTTTTGGGTTTTTTTGGGGGGTGGGGGGTTGAAATCTTGAATGTGTTACAGATGCACCACAGGAAAAGCTGGCATTCCAGCACTCCCCTGGGGTAGGGGTGCAGGGGGAGCATGAAACAAGCATTGGAGAAT
>NW_007728952.1:178183-181124 GCF_000696425.1 Galeopterus variegatus
GCAGGTGGATGAAGCTGACACGGCCCCTGAGGCTCCAAGGTAATGGGCCTGCGCTTCCCCCATCATCAGGACAAAGCAGCTGGAATCACACATATCTATCTTCATGCCGTCCCTTGATGCTTTAACATTCGAGCTGTATAAAAGTAAATTTTGGTGTAGAAAAAGATATTAAGATCTTGGTAAATAAATATATGCATTTATTCTAAGTACTGGGAACTGATACTGGGAGGATGAGAAGTTGTAGTGAACACATCGAAGTAAAATGTTTCACTACACAGAAGTTCATCCATATCTTTTCTTTGTAGCATTGTAAATGTGTGTTCATTCACAACCATTGTGTGAGCCCCAGTCATAGGTTCGATTCACCTGAAAACTTTGAAAACTTGGGGTACAGGAAGATCAGGGACATGGGGAAGGAAGGGAGACTCTAACGATGAGGTTCATGAGAACTTTACCCACTTGCTTCCACCCACACTCGTACACACGTTCATATCCTTACATTATCAGAACACACCTACAAAGTATAATTATTTTTATGCAGCACCTCCCCCCGCCAAAAGAAAACCTGCTTCAAAACTTCTAACTGCTTCTGCCAATTGCAGCAACACCATCTTCTCCATTGATTGTTTTTGTTTTGGGTTTTTTTTGGGGGGTGGGGGGTTGAAATCTTGAATGTGTTACAGATGCACCACAGGAAAAGCCGGCATTCCAGCACTCCCCTGGGGTAGGGGTGCAGGGGGAGCATGAAACAAGCATTGGAGAANCAGAGTGATTTTTCTCCATGAAGTTGACAAGTTACAGTCTTGCTTTCATGTGTTTTCAATAAAAGCAAAAGTGTGGAAAATTCCATAGGCTGTTGGAGTAAATACTTCAGTGAAGCTTTGGTGGGTAATCGCAACTTAGTATTTGCAATGCAGCTATTATCATTCACTCAGGTCCACCCCACACCCCAAAATAAAGCATCTCACCCCGTTCTAAGGATCCTGAATGGGTGCCCAGCCCCTGGGTTGTTTGGGAGGATGGGCAGAGAGGAAGGATGGCTCACCGCTGGCTGCTGCACGGGGATGGGAGGGTCAGAAGGGGTGAAGCAAGCAGGTGGATGAAGCTGACACGGCCCCTGAGGCTCCAAGGTAATGGGCCTGCGCTTCCCCCGTCATCAGGACAAAGCAGCTGGAATCACACATATCTATCTTCATGCCGTCCCTTGATGCTTAACATTCGAGCTGTATAAAAGTAAATTTTGGTGTAGAAAAAGATATTAAGATCTTGGTAAATAAATATATGCATTTATTCTAAGTACTGGGAACTGATACTGGGAGGATGAGAAGTTGTAGTGAACACATCGAAGTAAAATGTTTCACTACTGAAGTAAAATGGTTTTCCCTGAGCCCCAGTCATAGGTTCGATTCACCTGAAAACTTTGAAAACTTGGGGTACAGGAAGATCGGGGACATGGGGAAGGAAGGGAGACTCTAACGATGAGGTTCATGAGAACTTTACCCACTTGCTTCCACCCACACTCGTACACACGTTCATATTCTTACATTATCAGAACACACCTACAAAGGATAATTATTTTTATGCAGCACCTCCCCCCGCCAAAAGAAAACCTGCTTTAAAACTTCTAACTGCTTCTGCCAATTGCAGCAACACCATCTTCTCCATTGATTGTTTTTGTTTTGGGTTTTTTTGGGGGGTGGGGGGTTGAAATCTTGAATGTGTTACAGATGCACCACAGGAAAAGCTGGCATTCCAGCACTCCCCTGGGGTAGGGGTGCAGGGGGAGCATGAAACAAGCATTGGAGAATAAACCAGGTGAATTGGGCCCATTGCCTAGTTATGCCTGGGGCCCGCCCTGGACACAGCAGTACTATTACCAAAGCACTCTGCACACGTTATGTCCTGTAATGACCACAGCAGACCTTTGCTGACCATATGCACCCCATTTTGTAGACCAGGAAACAAGCTGGTAAGCTACTTACTGGCCACGTTCAGCAAGTAAGAGGTAAAAGCAGGACTCAAACCCAGACAGTCTGTCCACTGGGCATCCGGCCATAATCAGCACGCCCGCCTGGCTGCATGCCCTGGCAGGTGAAGATTTTCACACCCACAGAGAACAGGACAGTGAATAATAGGAACACACAGATAAGGCAAGACCGTGGGAGAATAGGGGAGAATTCACGTGACTAGGAAATAAATTTCTTTATTTCATCTAAACACTGGGTAGCAACACAGAAGGACATTGAGAGTGGGGGCTTCACTGAGAGGAAAAGCCTTCCAAACCATCAGTAAAACACAAGGGGCCAAACTCTCCTGGGAACAGGGTGTATTTGAGGAGCCATTTGTTCTCAGAACTAAAGAGCACACGGGGACAGAAGTAGACCGAGAGACAAGTAGATTCACTGGGCTCAATACTAAGCTTCAGGGCTCAACAATATCAGTCAATAGAATCAATGGATTTCCTCAAACTTGCTTTCTTCGGTGGTGGGAAGTAGAAAGAATGTCCAACTAGCAGTTAGAAGACTGGGTTCAAATTCCTTTCGACCACCAACTGGCTGTGTGTTTTTAAACATATGAGTGTACTTCAAATAGTTCATGGAAAATTAGAACTGAAAGACAATGTAAATCTTTCCATGAATTTAAGTATTCTCACACAGCTAACCATCTCTGAGAGGCAAATGTGGCAATTAAGAAATAAAATTTTTTTTTTCCTTTTTGAGACTGGCTGCACCGTGCTCAGCCAGCGAGCGCTGTAAGTGCACCGGCCATCCCTATATAGGATCCGAACCCGCGGCGGGAGCGCTGCTGCGCTCCCAGTGCCGCACTCTCCCGAGTGCACCACAGACTCGGCCCAGAAATAAAATTTTTAAAAAGCACTCGATGTCAGAAAACAGGTCCAAACCACTGCAGTCAAGTCACAGCGGAGCCTGTGTCAAATGGG
>NW_007728952.1:182244-196984 GCF_000696425.1 Galeopterus variegatus
AGGCTCGGCCCAGAAATAAAATTTTTAAAAAGCACTTGATGTCAGAAAACAGGTCCAAACCACTGCAGTCAAGTCACAGCGGAGCCTGTGTCAAATGGGGATCCTAACGCCTACCTCACAGGTGCTGTAAACGGGGTAACAGGTGCACAGCTGCCAGGTTAACTGTAAAGGTGACATAAATGACAGTGCTGGCCTCTACCAAAAAGGGGGGGGCAGATCGAAGCAGGAGCTCCTTCAAGATCCCTCGTGGTTAATCTGTAGCAAGGATCCCTTGGTGAAAGGAGTTAGTCCGCCGCTTGCTTCTACTGAGTACCCACTAGGTGACAGGCAGGGCCAGCATCATGAATGTGAGACCTGTGCAGTCGCTCAGGGCCCTGCATTTAAAAGGGCTCCATGTTCGGACCGATGCTCTGCTATCACTGTCTTTGAATTTGTAATAATGTTGAACAAGGAGCCCCACATTTTCATTTTGCCTGAGTCCTGCAAATCATGTAGTAGGGCCTGGTGACCAGCGCCCTCAAGGAGCTCCAAGCAAGTGGATTACTTTGGAAGCAAATCCTACAAAACAAACAGGACACTAAAGAAATTGACTTGCATATTTTATTCCTCAGTTCAATCTCAGATTGAAAGCTCTGAAGATTAAAGATAATGTATCCTCAGGATAGGCCCTGGCTTGCTAGCACAGGAAGCACGTGCATGTACACCTACAGACTCACTCAGCCCCACACTTCTGTGGGGAGAAGACGTCTTCCTGGACTCCAACAACACCTTGAGGCACATCCACCCAGCTGCCATGGACAAATGAATGCCTAGAACAGTCGTTCTCAAAGTGCAGTCCCCAGGCCAGCAGCAGCAGCATCACCTGGGAGCTTGTTAGAAATGCACATTCTCAGGCCCTTCCCCTGACCTGCTGAATTGGAAACTCTGAGGGTGGGGCCAGAAATCTGGGTTTCAACAAGCACTCCAGGGGATTCTCATGCATGTGCTAAAGTTTGAGAACCACTGGCCTAGATTACCAAACTTGATCACTTTGAAATTTTTTTAGTATCTTTCTTCCTTTTTGGGGGGTGGGGACCCTAGGGAGGGTGTGTCAAGGGTGAGATGGTGGGGTTGGCCATTCCCGGCGTCTTCCCTCACACTGCAATCACTGGCAATTCCCGAAGATCAGGATCTCTTTGTGTGTTTCCTGCAAAATTCAATTTTACCCACACACTTTGTTTTTGCCTGTTCATTCAAGACACAATGTAGCCCTGGAGTCCCTTGTGAACAAACATCCCATTTGCACATGTCAAGTATCTGATTCATTTAGACTTATCCCAATTGCTTAATGTCTGCCAACAGAAGCCTCCTGATATTCTTGATCTGAACAGCTGAGTTAATACCCTTGGACAAAGGGGGCCTGGTGTTTGGGTGAGCTCTTGTGGGTCTGAGAGCCACAAAGAGAAGCTTGTTGAATGCACACATAAAAAGAGAAGAGATAGGNCAATCACTGGCAATTCCCGAAGATCAGGATCTCTTTGTGTGTTTCCTGCAAAATTCAATTTAACTCACACACTTTGTTTTAGCCTGTTCATTCAAGACGCAATGTAGCCCTGGAGTCCCTCGTGAACAAACATCCCATTTGCACATGTCAAGTATCTGATTCATTTAGACTTATCCCAATTGCTTAATGTCTGCAACAGAAGCCTCCTGATATTCTTGATCTGAACAGCTGAGTTAATACCCTTGGACAAAGGGGGCCTGGTGTTTGGGTGAGCTCTTATGGGTCTGAGAGCCACAAAGAGAAGCTTGTTGAATGCACACATAAAAAGAGAAGAGATAGGAGGCAGATACTCTGATCTTTATGACCCTTTGATTATTCTATCAGTTAGTTAAAGCATAAATCCATCCCCTGACCTAACAAAATACTATTTTACTTCCTTTTACTCCATATTTTATCTTTTATAGCCAATAAAACATAAAAACCTTACAAAGGTTATGTTCTCATCAATTTTTTGCACTAAATGACAATAAATTAAGTGAAGGTTACTGCAGCAGCAACATTTATGTCAGCTTAAAACTTTCTTGAAAGACAGCCTCCCAACATGGGCATCGAAAGCTGCTAATCTAAGACATCTTGATTAAAATTAAAGCCCAGTTTTAAAATGGTATTACCCTTCTATTTCTTTAAGTAGTTAGACAGTCTCCAGCCTTCTCTCTTGTTTCTTAAAATCTGCTCTGGGGACCAACAAAAAAATTAAAACTTAAATATTTGTCAGGTACAAAAAAAAAGAAGCTACACTTTGCCAAATCACTTTGAATCTAATATCTTCCAGTTTGCATTGTAATAAACAGTCTCCCCCAAAAAGTCATTCAACCAATATTTGTCAGAAGGTTAGATTAAATAAAATTAGTAAGCGTAACGCACTTTAGAACAATACCTGGCACTTAGCAAGGGATTAACAAGTACTATCATTCTTATTCGTTATTATTGCTGTTGCTACTGTTATGTGTTATTTATGCTATTTGTGCTAAGCATTAGAAATACAGTGACAGGCAAAGCAGATGTGGCTCTCCTGCTCTCGTGAAGCTCACAGCCTAGTGGTAGAGACAGATGTCAATCAAATAATCACACAAGTAAATGTAAGTTACAAACTGTTACAATTAAGACATTACCTATTTGGGGGTTTAGGGAGGGTGGAGGGTGGAGGGGGACTAAGAAAAGCCAGGAGTAGTTCCATGTCATTTTATGATTTTGAAACCTCTTGGGATATATAATTTGGACCAAATCATGATCCTTCCCCCAGTGTTTTTCAAGATCTTTCTGTATTGCTATGCAAATTCCAAATGGAAAGCAGCCAAAAAGATTTGTAAATAAATATTGATATTTCATTACTGTATCACTCAACATGAGAAATGTTTTCCTCAATTTTGTAGATTAAAACTTATCTTTTTTATACTGTTAACATTTCCAAATACAAAACTGGATATCCCAAGAAATAAGCCTATGGTCAGAAACATTCAGTGAATCTTCCATGAATTTTTTCAGAACTTTATAAATAACTGACAAATTAAAGCTAGGGTTTACCTCTAAGTACAGTATAGAATCCACTTTCTTGAGCCTTATTACTATTTCCAGATAATATATATTACTTTATAGGTTTTTTTTCCCCTTAGCTTGTTTTTTTTTTTTTTAAGCTGTGAAGTAGGTTTTCTGATGACTTCATTTAGAGACAACAGCAAGAAAAAAATATGTGAGCACAGAATGTAGAGGCCCATTTTAAAATCAAACCTTTTAACAAGGAGAACTGGGGAGATTTGGAGAAGCCCAGGGACCTGCTGACTGGCAGAGCCACGCTGACTGGCAGAGCCACGCTGACTGGCAGAGCCACGCTGCAGAGCGCTGGCTCTAGAGGGAGACCCTCAGACCACTGCCCCAACCTCTTCAGAACTTGGCTAGAGGGCCTGGCTCAGGGTCCAGGGGCCTGTGTCTGGATCCCAGCCCCACCGCTACGTGTCTGAACTTGGGGCAAGTAGCTTAACCTTGTCCGTTTTCAGTCTCCTGCTGTGCGAAATGGGCACCTGCCTCACAAGGAAACTGGGAGGATTAGGTGAGAGAATGTGATGGTTCCCAGCACAGCGCTGAAACAGAGCGAGGAATAGTTAGCAATGGTTCAAGGCTTTCAAAACCCTGTCTCCTAATGAGATAAGATCCAAAATTGTAAATACAAAAAAACCCAACAAACTGAGACCCAGAAACCCAGTTTCCACTGCCCATGAACTTTAACTTGGGCCAAAGAAGAGTCCTCCTCTGGGATTCCCTGAGGGCTCCCAAGGGGAGAAGTCGGCCCTCTGGGAGCAGATGGTGGTTAGCTCCCGGGAGGCACATCTCCTCGGAGCCTTTAGAGGACTCTGCAGCCTGACCTCCTGAGTCATTCTGCCCTGGCCCACTCCTTGTGGGTGATTTATCACCAGAGCAGAAACTGCAGCAAAACTGAGAGTTCAAGTAAAACTTCGCCCTCCTTAGTTATCTGATCAAGCACATTACTTCTAGGCAATAGCAATCAATTCCTGTGTGCTTAAAACTTTAATCCTGTAGGCTACCCATGAAGAAAAAAAATATTGAGACAGTCATTGAAGAATTTTTTGTCCATCCATGCTGCATGCCAAGCCCCCCAGGTATAAAGATGCATAAGACTCAGTCTTTGTCATTAAGTTTCACAGTCCGGGAGGAGGAAGATGTTTGATAGATAATTAGAATATAATGTAGTCGGTACAATGACAAAGTTATACACAAAATGTTAAAATGTTTCTAGGAATTTGGCCTGGGAAGTAAAATATTCAGACTTTAAAGTATAAAATGTTCTTCCACAATAATAACCATATTCCCTCATTTGATTAGCTAATTAATATGACAATTACAAAAGAACCATAAAATGAAGATAAGCAGAAAGAAAAATACCTCCTATAATCTTACTTTCTGAAATAACCACTGTTAACATTTAGCTGCATGGCCTTTTGGACTTTTAAGCATATATCTATTTCTAAACAAGAAATGAGATCTTTTTATATATGGTATGTATCCTTAGTTTTTCACATATTAACAAACATATATAAACATATTTCTGTGGTATTAACTGCTCCTCTAATTTATCTCTTTAAGTGGTTGCAAAGTTTTCCACTATAGGTACCATAATCTCTTTACCCACTGCTGTTGGATATTTAGGCTGCTTCCAATTTTGGGGGCTATCATAAACATTATGACATTCTTATTCACACATCTTTTCAACCTAGTCCAATTATTTCTCCAGAATAACTTTCTAGAAGTGGAATTGTTGGATTAAAGGGTGTGCGTATTTTTAAGACTTTGATACCTACAACCAAATTGCCCTCCAGAAAGGTTGTCCCATTAAATACCATCATTTCCCCACATCTCCACCCTCACTGCCTCCTATCACTCCTTTTACTCTTTGTGTTTAGTATTTTTGTATTTTAATGTACCCACTTTAATGTACCCAGGAGCATTGTTTCAGAAGTAATCATGACACTTGCTGAAATCGAGCAGTTTTGAGCTGCCGCAAAACTCTAGTTTCGATTTGGTGCTTCTCAAACTCCACCAAGCATAGAAATCACCTGAGAATTTTGTTAAAATGCAGATTATGATTCATTAGCTCTGGGATAGAGACTGAGATGCTGCATTTCTAACAAGCTCCTTCTGATGTCAATGCTGCTGGTCCAAGAACTACACTTTAAAGAGCAAGGATAACAATTCTCCTATCTCAGGCCTCTCTCAATCTGTAGAAGATGCCGCATTTCCCCAGCAGCTTCCTCCTCAAGGGTACCCTGCTGTAGTGAAATTATTCTACCACTAACTCCTTGCATTGTCTTGAGCAATTCACCCAACTGCAAAGGGCCTCTGTTTATCCATCTGTGAAATGAACAAGCCCAGAGTAGCTGGTCTTTAAGTCCTTTCCCGTCTCTAACAGCAAAAGAAGTTCTCCCTTGTCCAACCACAACTAAGTGCATCCTAAATGCCCTCTCACCAGGACAATTTTGAATACCTTCTTCCCTTTGTCCTGCAGGATTGCACTCAGGTGCACAATAAGGAAACAAGTGTGAGGCCAACCCAGGAGCTGACATTCAAGCAGTTGATGAAAGCCGAATCCCAAGGAAAAGGCACCCCTGAAAGGGGACACTCTAGTCCAACTGACATTTTACCTGGTAGTGCCTGGTTGTAACGATGTATGTCATTTTCTCTACCCAAAAGGAGTAGCTTTAACAAGAACCTAAGACTCATTCATCCATTAAAGGCATAAAGAATGGAATAAGGGAGGAGATTGACAGAAATATTGCACCTGTAACTATCCTGCCAAAGAGCCTCCAGAAGTCAGCTCTCGGAACCGGGAGTTTCAGTGTCCTCGATACTATTTCACTTGTAATGGTGACTCCCTAGTGTCGTGCTTTTCCCTTCTGTCTTGCTTTTCTGAAGCACTAAAGGGGGCGGGGGGCAGAAGCAGAATATCATCCTTAATGCCTGAGCTGACTGAAGTGATCGCCTAAGGTACATATTTTCTCTTTTACCAATAAAATGAAAATACATCCATTCTAGATCCATAAGAACATTAAACATGGATTATCTACCCTAATAAAAGACAAATTGTTGAAGCACTAAAGGCGGGTGGGGGGCAGAAGCAGAATATCATCCTTAATGCCTGAGCTGACTGAAGTGATCGCCTAAGGTACATATTTTCTCGTTTACCAATAAAATGAAAATACTTCCATTCTAGATCCATAAGAACATTAAACATGGATTATCTACCCTAATAAAAGACAAATTGTAATGCTCCCTAGTTCAATTAAGTTATCGAATAAGAGCATGAATTGTGGTTTAATTCAATTCCCTATTTTTTTGAAAGACTGGACCAGAAAAATTTATTTTTATTAACAACACCTGCCCCCCACCCCAAAAACCCTTCCCATTTACTAGCAGAGAGTTTAATTTTTCACAAAACTCTTCTTCCCACTTTAATTTCCTTTAGCTTCCTTTAAACAACCCAGTGTGTTTTGACGCCTAAGCGAACTTTTTAAAAAAGTACCAAACACCTTTACTTTTCCCTGCCCTTCCTTCCAGGGTCTCCCACAAAGTTGGGAGGCTTTTGTTTCTCAAATTAAGCCAGAAGGAGACATGCTGATCAATTCTGATCGAGGACATCAGCCAACCTCCCGGAAGCTAATATAAAATAAACTGAAATAAATCAGCTAGCATCTTCCACTTTTAATGCTTATTCTGCTGGGTGTTCCTGGGTCCTGCTTCCATTCTGCAAGCCTACGAGCCCCTGGTTGTGAGCTGTTTGCAATCTCTTGCTGTCCCATTTCAAGGTGGAGCCTGGTCAGGACACATTTCTCTGAAGAGCTGCTACCCTTAATTACTCCCCATCTCTGCGAAGCTTGTCAGTGGGACCCAAGCAATAAGAAGATCAATAAGAAAACAAATCCCACCTTATTAGGTCTTATTTGATCTTAAAAATCACATCATCCAAGATTTCAGCTACATAATGCTGGCTCTGGACAAGAGGAGCAGAGTTTTCTTATGAAAATAAATTAGACAATTACACCGAAGGAAAAGAAAATGGATGTGCATGCAACTGCTAAAATGTTTGAGAGCCTTCTATGTGGCCAACGAGCTAAGCAAAGGGCAATGGTTTCTTTTCTTTTCTTTAGGCTTCTATTCTCTACTCTCCATTCTCCCCACAGCAAAAAAAAATTATACTTTTTCCAACAAATATTTTTAAGGTACTACCTTTCTATTAGGGATGGCTTTATTCCTTTTGCATACTGGTTTTTGTGTTTTTGTTTTTGTTTTTTGCACTGAAATTATAACATACACTAAAGATGGCAAAAGGAAGTCCTAGGAGTAGCTACAATCCATCGGCTGTGATAATATCGAGATGAATACATTGTCAGGAATCTGTATGTAGCATTTCATTTATCCTTCTCCCTCCTAAGAGAGGCTCCACTGGGGATTACATTATTATTCAAGCTTCCTGGACTCACTCCAGATGCATATTGCAACTACAATTCAAAGGGAAACTTATAATAGGTGATAGGAAATAGACCTTCTACAGAACACTTTTTTTTAAAAAAAATTAACCTTTTCAGAGTTTAATCCCATCCTATATACCCATAAATAGAGCAGCTTTCAGGAACTAAAAACTAATCCTATAGTAATAACACAAAGCTCAATTTCTCATTCCATACGATCATTAATATTGCTTTAAAAATCACGGGAAATCTCTTCGACTTCTTAAGCTTTGTAATTCATTTCTGCACACCAATTCAAGAAACCTCATTAATTTAGGTGGCCTTTTTGCAGTACATCCAAGACACGCAAATATTTGGAATTTTTACCTTAGGTCGGAGTTTAAGAAAAAAATAATTTCTCATTTTCAGAAAGGATTTATGAATGTGGAAAAATGCTTTTGTGACAGTAACATGTTTATGTTACCTAACTCACAAATAAAATGGGCTACACAGAATATATCAAATAAAATCAGAAGGAAAAATAGTGAAATATTTTTATATAAATGGCGCAGGTTTTAGTATTTTAGGAAAAAAAATCTTGTTACATTCTTAACATTTTTTTCTATAACCCAGTTTCAATATTCTGATCAAATGTAAGATGAGAGAGCTTTGATTTGGGAGGAAAAAAAATCCTTTGAACATTGATCGACATGCGATTTGTGCAATTATTTTACCTAGATTTAACTCCCTGAACTCTACTCTCAAATCACTGGATTGATTGAGATGCTGTTTCCATTGAGCGGGGTTTACAATGATCCTTAAACAAGCGAAACTTCAAAGGCTGCTCAATGGGTATTTTCCGTTCTTCATTAGAACTCGTAAATGTATAACCTGCACATAAACAAGTCACTCTACCTAATTAAATGGAATCTCTTCCTCTCTATTAAAAATTTAGAAGTGCTGCCTGGTTATAAACATGTCATCTGAGAAGGTGGGAGGGGAGACCCTCTTAATATCCGTGAATAACCAGCTGAATCTCCTTTAAGCAAAGCCATGTTAATAATAGCACAGATGCACATAAATTATTCTAATTATTTTATTATCAGTAAAGATTGTTAAAATGTAAAGGGTATTCATTGTTGGCAATTATGCCCTCAAGAATAATCTGACTATTAGAGAAATGCAGTCCAGCACTTGAATTTACTTCAGAGACCATCACATAGCTTCTTGCTCACTTTCTTCCTTCATCAAGCATCTGTATCCTGGAAGAAGTAAAGTAACATTTTTTCTCATGATCATATCTAGATTGGAGAATTGGGTCCTTTTTTTTTTTTTTTTTAAATCTCATTTCTAGACTTAGAATTTCAGGGAGATAATCCATAAAAGCTCTAGTTTGGGAGTGGAAATATTCTTAAAGTGCTTTGAGTTTGTGTGGTTTTGTTCTGTTGTTAAAGGAAAGGTTTTTAAAGTCCCTGCCTCTTTTTTGGAAACTGATGGAGGAATTATAAAGCCCCTCCAACTAATCAAAGCAGTTTAACGTGTGCTCAGGATTCACTGCCCAGGTTCCCAACCTTTAAAAAAAAAAACACACTTTCATAAGGTTTGTAACAATATTTGTGCCATTAAGCTTTATGTCATAAGACAAGCCAGAAATTGCAACATGTAAATGTTTGAGGAAAGAAATGTGGATTTTTTGAGCTGTGAGGTGTTTTGTTGCAGCGCCCTCTAGTGGTCAAATGTCATCAATACAATTTCTGTTCCACATTTTTTAAAGGGCACATTAGACATACCCATAGTCGTGCAATTTTGACAAAGTTGCAACTCAGGATTGAAATTTCTAGTATCTTGTTGGATTTTGGATTCTCTCCTTTTCTTTGAAAACACTTAAAATGCATCCACTCAAGCAAGCACGAATGTATATTCCTTAGTGATTTGGGAACAGAGAAAGTCTTCCTCATGAAGTGTCACCCATCCCCAGGTATCTTTCAGCTTGTCATAGGAGGGATAGTTTCTTTCCCTAGCATCAGCATGTCAGATACCCACAGCATGAGGTTGTGTAGCAGCTGCAGGCTGGGTGGATAATGTCACCACTGTGATGCTGAGTTGCACCAACAACCAATCCGCAGGGAGAACCTGTATCCCCAGTGGAACAAGGGCCTCAGCTGCCTCCGTTGTGGAGTGGAAGCGAGCCTGGCTTTTCTCTAATACCCCCTCCAACAGGGCATGAGAATTCAAAGTGAGGGGAAAATACTGAAGGGAGTCGTCGTATTCAAGTGTTTTCATAATTTGTTAACTATTAAAACATAAACTGTTTTATGGCTTCAGAATACCCTACCTAGAAGTTTCACTAAAAATAAGAATCTTTGTGAAAATTCCTATCTTTGACCAGAAAACCTGGGTTAAGAAAGATGGAAAAATGAAGACTTCTCTTTGGCACACCAAATTTTAGGTCTTGAAGAGACCCTGGAGATTACAGATTTCAAATTTGTCATTTTATAGATTTAAAAACAAAACAAACAAACTAACAACAACAAAAAAAAACCAACTGAAGCCCAGTGGGGGTATGGACTTGTCCAAGGTTTCTTGATAAAAAGCAGCAAATCTGGCCAGTTAGCTCAGTTGGTCCAGAGGTTGATCCCTGTACCAGTCAGACACACACACATACACACACACACACACACACACAACTGGAAAAAGCAGCAAACCCAGGATTAAAAGACAGTGTCTCCGCTATAGTTAGCATGACCATCCTCCTTGACTCCATCTTGTCAGAGTTTTCCAGCATCCAATTACCCACACTGGCCTATAGTCCACAATCTGGCTCGATTGCTCCTGCACTGCTACGAAAACTTCTGTCCTGCTACTGATTGGTCTGTTCTGGTTCTTTCTTTGCAATGATAAGTTAAGGATAACCATAGTCTTTATGATAAGACTAGCAGCATTTGAAAACCACAACGAAACTCAACACAACACTGAACATAAATCATCCTCCCTAGAAATTTCTGGAATTCTCATTCCATGTGTGCTCATGCACCATAGGCTTGTCAGCCAAAATTCTTATACAAAAGGGAATTGAAAAAACTAAAGAAAGTCCCTTGATCAGTTGCCCTAAAGTCTTCAGCTGATAAATTACTACATACAAATGTGTTCATGGTTCAACTTTCGATATTTTCTATTTACGATGGATTTATTGGGACCAAACCCCAACATAAGCCGAGGAGCATCTGGACACATGCATATATATATATATATATATATATATATACGCATACATAATGGTCCCTGTGGTCAACGAACCTCCAACAAGGTCTGATGTGGTCGTGGTAGTAGCAGATATCCCCACAAGATGGCACACTTCTTTATTGTTAGTTCATCTTAATCAAAAAAAAAAAAGTGATTTTTACACAGTCTCAGGACAAATAGAATTATGAAATATGTAGCTGATTTCACATACTCTATCACATTTAATGTTGTAACATGCATCACGGTTATAAAAATCTGCCCCCACTTCCCTGAGGACCAGGTGTGTGATAGCAGAAGGCTCCCACCTGGCTCCCCCAGGGCTCTGGTGAGAGGTGCTGGCGGTGCACTGAGGGAGTGACGGGCCTTGGGAGAAAGACTGTGTGTGTGTGTGCGTGTGTTGCAAGAGTTGATTTTCTCCTAAAAGGTGAATTTGGTCTCAAAAGTATGTTAATTAGATTCTCTGATGTGTTACGAGTTTTCTATCAAGGCTAAAGCAGAGGCTTGCTAACCACAGCCCCCTCCTCCACAAATCCCCCTCCCAAAGCAACTTGATATCTTCTCCCTGCCTCAGCAGTTCCTCTCCTGTGCTGCTGGAATACTACTTTTGTAGTCCTCTAGTAGGCTCGCACACCATCTGAAGAAAATGGGTCAACAGGGCCGGCCTGGTGGCGCACTGCTACAGTGCGCTGCTTGGGAGCGCAGCGGCGCTCCCGCCGAGGGTTCAGATCCCACATACAGACCGGTTCCCGCTCACTGGCTGAGCGAGGTACGGGTGCAACACTGAGGGTTGCGATCTGTTGCTGGACACAAAAAAAGACAAAAAGAAAAAAAAAAAAAAAGAAAATGGGTCAACAGAAAAGAATGCATGCAGGTTGTTAGAAAACCTTACTGATTGGGGCTAGAGTTCTGAAAACTTGCTTCCACAGCACTCTAGCTCCACAAACTAAACAGAAATTTTTTGCTAGTACAAAAATTAATATTGGATTGTCAATAAATGGTGCTGGAACAATTGGATGTTCACATGCAAAAAGAATGTAGAGAAAGATTTTATACCTTACACAAAAATTAACTCGGAATGAATCCTGGGCCTACATGTGAAATGCAAAATTATAAAACTTGAATAAAAAAGGAGAAAAATCTATGTGACCTTGGGTTTGGTGATGAGTTTTAGAATACAACACAAATAGCACACAGTTCGTGAATGAAAAAAACTGATGTTAGACTTCATTAAAATTAAAAACTTTGCTCTATGAGAGACACTGTTAAGATGATAAAAAGACAAGCCACAGACTGAAAGAAAATATCTGTAGAACACATATCCGATAAAGGATTTGTATCCAAATATGAAAGAAGTCTTAAAAGTCAGCAATTAAAAAACATACAACAGAATAAAAAAAAGGTCTGAACAGACACCTCACCAAAGAAAATATATATGGCAAATAAATACATGAAAAAGTGCTCAGCATCACTTGTTGTCAGGGAAATGCAAATGAAATGATAATGAGCTACCACTGCACACCTGATAGAATTGCTGTACCCAAAAAACTGGCAACACCCACTGCTGGCAAGGACACGGAGCAGCAGGGACTCTTGTTCCTTGCTGGTGGGAATGCAAAATGGTACAGCCACCTTGGAGGACAGTGATGGAGTTTGGGTGTGTTGTCCCCTCCAAAACTCATGTGGAAATTTGATCCCCAATGTGGCAGTGTTGGAAACTGATTGAGTCATGGGGGCAGATCCCTCATGAATGGATTAATGCTCTCCCTGGGGGAGGAGGGGTAGTGTGTGAGTTCTCGCTCTGTTAGTTCCCACAAGACTTCATGGTTTAAAGGACCCTGGCACCTCCTGTCTCTCTCTCTCTCTTGCTTCCTCTCGCCATGTGATCTGCTTGTACCCGCTGGCTGCCTGCCACTTTCCGCCATGAGTAGAAGCAGCCTGAGGCTGTGCCAGACGCAGCTGTCCCAGCATCGTAAGCCAAATAAACCTCTTTCCTTTATAAATTACCCAGTCTCAGGTATTTCTGTTATAGCAACACAAAACGTACTAAAACAAAAAATTAGTACCAAGGAGTGGGGTGTTGCTATACAGATACCTGAAAATGTGGATGCAGCTTTGGAGCTGGGTAACAGGCAAAGGTTGGAAGAGTTTGGAGGACTTAGAAGAAGACAGAAAGATGATGGAAAGTTTGGAATGTCTTAGAGAATATGTGGTGGCGAGCAGAATGCTGATAGAAATGTGAACAGTATAGACCATGCAGATAATGACGTCTCAGATAGGAATGAGGAAATTATTGGGAATTAGACAAAAGATCACCCTTGCTACACCATAGCAAGGAATTTGGCTGCATTGTGTCCATGCCCTTGGACTTTGTGGAATGTGGGACTTAAGACCTGTGAACCAGAGCATTTGGCAGAAGAAATTTCTAAGCAGCAAAGCATTAAGGATGCTGCATGGCTACTTCTAACAGCCTACTCTGAGTTATGGCAGCAAAGGAATGACATAAAGCCAGAATTTATTTATTTTATTATTATTATTTTTTTTGTCTTTTTTCGTGACCGGTAAGGGGATCGCAACCCTTGGTGTGGTGTTGCCCACACCACACTCAGCCAGTGAGCGCACCAGCCATTCCTATATAGGATCCGAACCCACGGTGGGAGCGACGCTGCGCTCCCAGCGCTGCACCCTCCCGAGTGCACCACGGGGCTGGCCCTAAAGCCGGAATTTAAAAGGGAAGCAGAGCATAAAGATTTGGAAAACTTGCAGCCTGGCCATGTGGTAGAGAAGTAGAGAGCAGGCAAACAATGCAAGAGTGAAGCAGATAAACTGGTTGCTAAAGACATTATCTTGGCAGTGAGGCAGCCAGATGCTAATAGCAGAGAAAATGAGAGGAAAGCCCTGCAGGCATTTCAGAAGTCTGGAAGGGTGTTCCACCCATCACAGACTCTGAGGCCTAGAAGGACTGAGTTATCCTGGAGGACAGACCTGGGGCACTGCTGCCCTCGGGAACCTGCTCCCTGCATCCCAGCTGCTCCGGCTGGAGCGGCCCCAAGTGTGGTTCGTGCAACAGCTCTGGAGAGTAGAGGCCTGAAACCTTGGTGGCGTCCACGTTGTGTTAAGTCTGCAGGCCAGCAGGACATGAGAGCAGTGCAGGTGTGGCAGCCTCCACCCAGATTCCAGAGGATGTATGGAAAAGCCTGGGGGCCCAGGCAGAGACCTGTCACAGGGGCGGAGCCACCGCAGAGGCCATCTACTAGAGCAATGCGGAGCAGGAACGTGGGGTCAGATACCCTACAGAGAGCCCCCACCAGGGAAATGTATAGTAGAGCCAAGGCAGAAGGGCTGCTGCCAGGACCCAGAACTGCAGGGCTACTGGTAATGTGCAACACAGGCCTGGAAGAGCCACAGACACCAGCATGGCCCACTGCGCTGCACCTGGCAGAGCTGCGGGAGTGAGGCTGCCTGATGCTTTGGGGGCCCAGATGAACCATCGTGCCCAGGATGCAGGACTTGGAGTCAAAGAACATTATTTTGGAGCTTTAAGATTTAATGCCTGCCCTGCTGGGTTTCGGAATTGTTTGGGACCTGTTTTTCCTTTCTTTTGGCCTATTCCTCCCTTTTAGAATGGGAATGTGTACCCAATGTCTGTTCCACCACTGTATCTTGGCAGTAGATAAATTTGGTTTTGTTTTTCAGGTCACAGCTGGAAGGACTTTTGCTTTTGGTCTCAGAGGAGACTTTGGACTTTTAAGTTGATGCTGGAGCAAGCTAAGACTTTTGGGACTGTTGAGATAGAATGGTTATATTTTGTATGTGAGAGTGACATGAGTTTTGGGAGGCCAGGGGCGGAATGATGGAGTTTGGATGTATTGTCCTCCCAGAACTCATGTGGAAATCTGATCCCCCAGTTGGCAGTGTTTGGAGCTGTTTGAGTCATGAGGGCAGATCCCTCATGAATGGATTAATGCTCTCCCTGGGGGGCGGGGGGGGTGGGGGGGGA
>NW_007728952.1:197960-201272 GCF_000696425.1 Galeopterus variegatus
GGAGTCGTAATAACTTCGTATAGCATACATTATACGAAGTTATACGACATGAATGGATCAATGCTGTCCCTGGGGGGGGGGGGTAGTGAGTGAGTTCTTGCTCTATTAGTTCCTGTGAGAGCTGATTGTTTAAAGGACCCTGGCACCTTCTCTCTCTCTCTCTCTTGCTTCCTCTCGCCATGTGATCTGCTTGTACCCGCTGGCTGCCTGCCACTTTCCGCCATGAGTAGAAGCAGCCTGAGGCCCATGCCAGACGCAGCTGTCCCAGAATCGTAAGCCAAATAAAGCTCTTTTCCTTATAAATTACCCAGTCTCAGGTAGTTCTGTTATAGCACCACAAAACGGACTAAAACACGTGGTTTGGCATTTTCTTACAAAACTAAATATAATCTTCCCCTATGACTCAGCAATTGTGCTCCTAGGTGTTTACCAAAGGAGCTGAAATTTTATGTCCACACAAAAATTTGCACGGGGATGTTTATAACAGTTTTATTTGTAATCACCCAAAATTTCCAAAAACTGGAAGCAACTAGCATGTCCTTTAATAAATGAACGGACAAACCATAGTACATTTGTACAATGGAATATTATCACAGTGATTACAAAAAATAAACTATTAAGACATTAAAAGACATGGATGGATCTTAAATACGTACTGCTAAATGAAAGAAGTCAGGCTGAAAAGGCTACATACTATAAACGTATTCCAATCATATGACATTTTAGAAGAGCAAAGCTGGTAAACAAATCAGTGATTGCCAATAGTTTGGGGTGCGGAGTGAGGTCAAGTAGGTAAAAGCACAGTGGATTTTGGGGGTGGTGAAACTATTCTGTATGATAGTATATATCAGATGCAAATTAGAAAAAAATTATTTAGGAGGTCGGGGGCTCCTGAATAAAATGTAAAATGTGACCAAAAAAAAAAAACTAACCCTAACCATAATTACAAACATGTGAAACAACCTCCCTGAAGGGGGTGGGCACGTGCTGATCTACATGACTTTGTCAATGAGTAGAATCTGTAGCACTAAAGGATAAAGGAACTGCACGTAGCATTGTATTCTAGCTGATAAAGTAGCACCTTGAGTCTCATTGTAAATGTCTTCTGTTGCCTCGGCAAGGGCCAGACTCCAGCAAAGGAGGTGGAGAGAGGAGCAGGAAGGAGGGAGAAAAATCCATCAGTGTACATGTCATTTCCTAAAAATATATTATGCATAAATTTTTGAGGCATGAAACATGCACACATCTGGTTACAATTTTCCATTAGTAAAACTACTCCTGGTTTATACAATAACTGTAAGATGAGTGGTTTTTCTGTGATATCCTCAGAGGCGACTGGGAGGGACTCGGCCACAGGAACAGTTGTGAGCACTGCCTGGAAGTAGGATGGATCGTGGTGGTTAAACATGTCCACATGGAATAGAAACCATACAGCCCAGGTTTCCTGACCTTCCAGTGCTTTCTAATTTTGTGGGACCAGAACTCCCCTGCATATAATCTGCTTGATATTTCCTACAACTTTTACTACCATCATTAAATTGCAGAGTCATAGCCACATGGTTCCAGGAAGTGAACCCTTAAATCCTCTCCCTCAAGGAATTGGTCTGTGTTAACCAAATCAAATGATTTTCAGGAACAGGAGGGATTGGCCATCATGGAACATTATTTCCTACCCATCATCAGTCTACATATATTCATCAACTTGATATGGTCCAAAGTTGATAGAAACTTTAAAAACAAAAAACAAAAAACCTGCCTCACTGCCAAGAAAATAAACGATGTTGCTATATAGGAATCTCAAGGACACCTGGTCTTCCCCACATACCGCCTGACCGAGATCCAGACTCTGTCCGCTCCCTTGATGGCTCAGGGAGTCAGGTCCTGTGATTCATCAACACGCAGAGAAGGAGGCATATCTGAGCTATTTGACAAGAGAAGGTCAAGAGAACCAAAGAGTCCAAACCCCTGAACAGAAACAGGCCATCGAAGGAGGACAGGCCACAAGGGAACCCTGCAGATACTTCCAAGGGCAAACAGCACATAGCATAATGAGTCTGTCCTAGGTCCATGAGGGCCAAGTCTCTAATAACATCGTACAGTGTTTCTTATTTATATATTATCTATCTGATTATATACTAAATTTATTTATTTGATTTACTAAATACTTCCTCCATACCCAGAACTATGCCAGGGACGTTGCATGTACTGTCTCATTTAATCTTCACAACAACGCTATAAGATAGATACTGTCATTCCCCCAGGAGCAGGCCCACAGGGTCCACTAACTGGGAGACTCCAGGGAAAAGATCCCGCATAAAAGAATCCCAGGTTCACAGTGGGGTTCAAGGAAAACAGGCCCATGCTGGGGGTGAGCCCAGCACAGAGACGACCTTCCTGACTGTCCTATGGTCCTCTCACCAGGGACTTACAGCCACAGAGCTGGACCCAGACATGTGCAGCCCAGCAGGCTAACCACAGGGCACCTTCAGCCTTGCGTTCTTCACTTGGTGGGGATGGGAAATGACTGATTTATTTAATTTGTCTCTGTTGGCAGAGTCCTCAAAGACTTCTAGATACAAGCCAGAATTCCATTGTAAAATACACTGAAAACACCTTCATGACCCATATTACCTGCCTCTTCTGGTTTAGTGTTTTGCTGCTGTGCAGTTTCCAGTTATGCTGCACACCTTATTTTCCTCATACCTACTTAACACTCCCCTTCCCATGTCTCATTCTTTTTTTTTTTTTTTTTTTTTTTTTTTTTTTGTCTTTTTTCGTGTCCAGCAACGGATCGCAACCCTCAGTGTCGCACCCCCATACCGGACCGGGACCGGCAACGGGACCGCAACCCTCGGTGTTGCGCCCGCACCTCGCTCAGCCAGTGAGCAGGAACCGGTCTGTATGTGGGATCCGAACCCTCGGCGGAAGCGCCGCCAGGCTCCCAAGCGGCGCACTGTAGCAGTGCGCCACCGGGCTGGCCCTCATGTCTCATTCTTTAAGAGCCATGTCCTCTGTTGAAGTAATGATAAATGAATATAAAATCAAGTAAGCTAAAGAATCGATGTATCACCCCTCCCAATCAATATTTTTTTGCATGGAGACAAGTCTTAATGCAAAGACTAACGTCAACAGGGGAGTTTCTGGCAGAGAGGCAGGAGGACGGGGGAAAGAGGAAGCAGTTGTTATCTGTTCTCTGCACTTGTGTAGCACATTCTTTGTGCTGAGCAGACCTGTGGTTATTTATAGTGAGGTAAGGCAAACCAGCAACCACATCAAATGTTCTTTTTTTTTTTTTTTTTTTTTTTTTTTTTT
>NW_007728952.1:201864-203534 GCF_000696425.1 Galeopterus variegatus
TTGTCTTTTTTCGTGACCGGCAACGGATCGCAACCCTCAGTGTCGCGCCTGTACCGGACCGGGACCGGCAACGGGACCGCAACCCTCGGTGTTGCTCCCGCCCCTCGCTCAGCCAGTGAGCAGCCGGTCTGTATGTGGGATCCGAACCCTCGGCGGGAGCGCCTCCACACTTCCCAAGCGGCGCACTACAGCAGTGCGCCACCGGGCCGGCCCACACATCAAATGTTCTAAGCAGAGGCAAATACTTACCAGTGATGACGGAAAGAGACAGCGATGATCCTCAGAAAAGCAGTGGGATGTGCAAGTGCTGGGCAGAGCCCACCCTTCAAGCTTTGCTGCCCCTGCAATGGGGACACTTATCCGGGAAGGATCTGAGCAGAGTAGGACGGGGATTTGCGAGAAGAGGTCTGGGCCATGGGGAGAGGTGTGATTCAAGAACAGGGCGTTGGGGTATCAGGGAGGTGATGTCAGTGATGAGGGCAGGGGACAAGTTACAGCAATGGCAGCCCCCACAGGGCCAGGGTTATCACAGTGGGGACCAAGCATGAGCCCCAGGCACAGCCCACCCTTCCCAGAGTGGTAAGGAGGGCAGCAGAGTCCCGGGAGGAGCAGGAGCACAGCTGGGTAAGTGTCTTCTGCTCAGGCCAGGCCAAGTCTGAAAGGAGGGCTAGGCCAGGCCTGATTTCCACGTGGGAATGTGAAGTCCCCAGCCAAGGGCAGAAACAACCAACACAGAGGCTAGGACAAGGCTGGCATGCCTCACCTCACTCTGTGTCTGTTACTGTTGGAAGCCAGATGCCAACTACATGGAAACCTCACTGGAAACGGGACGAACAGTTATCCCATTGAAGAGCAGAAAAGTTTTGATCCTAACTCTTCCTCTGTTTCATCTATGCTCTGAAATCATTTTCTGTGGTTTCTTTGTTTTCTCAGCAACTTGGAATCCAATATCCGGAGTGCAAGCTTCATTTTCCTTCTCTTGTTTTATGACCCCAATAGGAACCTGGTTTCCCTACTGATACAGGAAATTTAGTTACCTTAGGCTTCTCAAAGCTCCAAGTTAGATCTAAATTCTGGGGCCCTGTGGTGTCTGGAATACTTACTATGATTTGTCTGGGATAGATGTTGGCGATCATAAAATACCAAAAGAAAAAAGGCCACAGAAAAAAATTCCCTTTCAGCTGTCCATCGTGGGATCTGGGCTGTTCTGGTGACTGAAGGCAGAAGGGGTATAGAGTCACACTGAGACTGGAAAGTAGGTTTTAACATTGGGCAGGACCTCATTCTCTATTCCCCATGCCCAGTCACTAAGACTTTTCCAGAGGTACCCAACACTGTTGTGGTCAGTTTTTGACCCCCTGCTGACACCCAGCTTTCTATCAGAGGTCAGGACACTCCAGGCGCTGCGTGGGGCCGGGTACCATTCCTACCACCCGGGGACCTCCTCTTTAGGTTTCTGGACATCCAGCTGTCCTAGAGATAGGCTACCTGCTTCTCCCTTTCACCCCAGAGCCTTCTTCTTCCTTGAGACAATCCAAGCCTACATCCTCTTGAACTACACTTTGGAAAATCAAAAGCCACCTTAACTCTTCCACGCGGCAAGGGAAGCCTGAGTTTCACTGCCGAAAGCTGCCTCTCATTCTTTCCTGATGAGCTTCCCGTCAAGGAAA
>NW_007728952.1:204454-212107 GCF_000696425.1 Galeopterus variegatus
AAAGTGGTTCTCAAGAATCTATGGTAAAATTTGAAGCCTGGCAACCTCACTGACAGAGTAACCTAAAACTTGTCTCAAACGTTTCTTTATTTCTGATCCAAACCGCTTGCTATTTTTTGGGTCAATTAATTAATCTTTAGAAATTTACTTGAAAGTGTAATAACCATGGGCTAGAATGAATTATAGCTGAGAAAGTTCCAATTTGTGCTCACCTACTATTTTAAAATAACAGCCACCCCCACAACCAGGTTCCACTGATATGTCTTTTCTGGTTTGTGTTTTATTAGTACAAAGCTGATGGTTCAACTACAGAACAGCAAGGAGAGAGTGTGTTGGTTGGAGGAAGGCTGATGAGCATCCTAAATATTTAGCTCATTTCTTCACTGTGATTTTAGGAGTCCAAGAAAACCCTCATACCCCAACCATCCTCCATTCCCTCATTAAGTCCTGTCATTCCTGTAATAAGAGCACAACGCTTTCATTCCAGGATAGAAGATAAGGCTAGGGCTGGCTGGTTGCTCACTTGGAAGAGCATGGCACTGACAACACTGAGGTCAAGGGTTCGGATCCCTGCACCAGCCAGCAGCCAAAAAAAGAAATTAAGGCTGATCCTGTAAACTCATCTCCAGAAAAGGGATGTGGACTAACAGCTTTACCAAGGTTTAAACAGTGTCCTGCAGACCCTAAAAGGAGCAAGTGTCCCCACAGAAACCAAGAGGGAATTCGGAAGGACTTGAGTGCATCCTTGACAACTTCCCAATTTGCCCAGAGCTTGCCTAGCTTTTAGACTAGATGCAGGCTCCTTAAAGGTGGAATTGTTGGGTTTGGGTTTCTATAAGGCCTCAGGAAAGTGGCTCCTGGTTCACTCTCCCCTTACACTCTGCTGTGGAGAACAAGACTGGGCAGCGTGATCAGGGACACAGAGCTGGGAGCAGCACAAACGCAAAAGAGGACTCGAAGGCAGAAAGTGTGCTTTTCTGTTCCAGGAAACCTGCTGACACAGGGAACGCTTCTGTTTTCCTGCAGAAATGCTGCCTTCAGTGGACAAAATTCAGTCACAATCAAGCTAATTGAATGCACAAATGCAATATTTTTCCCGGGCACCTCCAATTTAATGCTTGATGAAATCGTGTCTTTCGCATATATTTACAAAAGCTTTTCTTCATCCAGAAATGTCTGTTAAAATTACTTATAAATGCTGAGGTAGCAAATCACTCTTCTAATGTAATGAGATAAGTCATCTCTATAAACTTTGCTTGCTCAAATGTACTCGCATAAAAGAAATCAGGCTATAGGCTCTTTTCAATAAATAGAATGAACAACTGGAACTTGATGGCTTTAGCATGTTCTGCCTCATTGCTAAGGGATGTTTAAAATTGCTCGATCGCACTCTCTCTCTCTCTCTCTCTCTCTTTCACAGCAGTTTCATTTTGGTCGTTGATGGAAAAAGGAGGTCAAATAAACTGATGTGGATAAGAAGCCAAAGCCGTTTGTCAAAACATAGGGAGAGGTCTGGAGATTGGAATCATGAAAAGACCAAAAATTGATTTAAAAGTCAGCAGTTTCATTTTGGTCGTTGATGGAAAAAGGAGGTCAAATAAACTGATGTGGATAAGAAGCCAAAGCCGTTTAACAAAACATAGGGAGAGGTCTGGAGATTGGAATCATGAAAAGACCAAAAATTGATTTAAAAGTTTTCTGTCCTCAAATCATTTTTCTTCCTCAATGTCGCCACTTTGGGAGCATGGTTTTCTCTCCTTTAGCGATCTTTACTATTAACGTACATCATGGAAACTTCACATGCTGGGGAAGATTCAGATACATCCTCATCTGCCCGTTGCTGGTAAAACACATCCAAAGACTGAGTCTGTAGAAAAGTCGAGACCTTGACTGGCTCATCCAGTGGTTTCCAAGTAAGATCTGTCTTCCAGCTTTCTAATCTAGAAGCCAACTCTGTGGCAAAAGACCTAGTAGGCCATCTCACACGTGCCTGGGTTCTCCAAAGAGGCCGTCTCTTATGGCCGCACAGGTGTTCCTGTTAACGGTGTCCTAGTGCAGTAAGTTTCTGGGTCTACAATGCATCCATGGCCTTTTATTCCTCAAACAATAAAATCAAAGTTCTTGCTATCAGCTCACAAAATGTTAAAGCCTGCCTGGTTCCCTTTTGTTTGTCTTTGCAAGATACAATTTGGGGGAGAATATTCAAATCTCCAGATGGTTTTCATTACTTCAAGAAATGGTTTGGACATCTTGACTGAGGACAGGCTGGAATCCAGAAGAAAATGAAACCAAGTTCCAAGTGCCCTTGCTGTCAGTTCTGGAAAGCATTAGCCAGCCATTGCTCCATACAGGAGAGACAGCAGGCAGCATTTGAAACAGTTCCCCAGGACCCTCTCCTGTGCCAGCCTGCCTTCTGAATTTTCTTCACACCATCCAGGGGGGCCAGACCCGCCAGATCAGTGGCCAGGCCATCCTGGGCACACCAGGAGCAGAAGCCTCCCCCCGCTCACCCAGCCTTGCCTTCTCCTTCTACCACTGTTCCCTTTTTTTAGCCCGAAATGCTCTTTATGGGTGAGAGGAAGCAAAGCCCAAATACTTCCTGACAGGAAACATTGCTCCTGACAGCCTCTGCCCAGCTCTGTCAATTCCGAGCTTAATTCAATAATCTGAGGTTGAACAGAAGGGCCCCGCTTCTCATGCAGTTCCTTGAACTCTGCCCCAAGCACACAGAAAAGTATATTTTGGGATTTGGGGCATCAATTCTAATATGCATAGGACACATTAGATAAAATACCCTATTTTTGCATAACCTGCTTTTTAAAGAATATCTCAGTGTCCTTACAGGTACTTTATGCCGACTAGTGACCCAAGGGCCGTGCTCCATCTGAATTTCCATCTAAAGTTTGCCAAAGAGTCAAAATAGCAAACCCATGAGCTCACAGATGTACGTGGTTTGGTGAACAGTACTGTTGCTGCCGTCGTTGCGATGGGATCTGAATGCCTGCATCGGGGAGGGCATTTCCCATTCCTCCAGACTTCCCATTCTGCCCAGCCAGCCCACTGCACACACTATTCCCATTACCTGCCCAGTCCTTGCCCTACATCCGCCAGATGTCGAGAATTAGCAGTTGACACTGCATCCTCTGACGAAGAGGAAATGTAGTGGAAGGGCGGACATCAACTTCCCCTTCCCCCAGCCCTAAACCCTGCTTAGGGGAAGTACTGGTCCAAGAAGCCATCCGCAGCGTCCTGGCTAGCAGCCTACGAATGGCACCTTCACATGGACATAGATACATAAATACACAAACATGCTTGTTATGCAGAGCCTACCTATGAAAGGATGGACCAGAAACCAGGTGACTCCAGCGAGGGCCACTGGCTGGCTGGGGTAAGAGTAGTGGTGGGCCATAATTTCCACTGTATACGGTCTTTGTTCTTTCGGACGTGTGAACCAGTTGTATGAATGATGAATTATGCATCATCAGAACGTAAGAACCTGTATGGAGAGCTTCCTCCCAGCTGTAAAACTTCATCTTAGATTTCAGGGCACCACTCAGAGGTTTCCTTCTGTCACCTTTCTCAAGCCTCCCCCAGTCAGAAGCAATCACTTCCTTCCCTGGGCTCACAATGCACTTTTGTTAGATCTCTTTTACAAGGACACTGTAATCTGACTCAACTGAGTTCCTGAGGTTGGGGCAGGATGTTACTTATTTCTGTAAGTCTAATGATTTTTAGAGATATTTGCAGTATTTGCTGAACAGAATCCACCACTCTCCCCACTTCTGACCCTAGTTTGTGGCCACCTGATGCTTGTTTTCACCTACTTACCTATAGAAAGATGAACAGATAAGGTGTCACTCTGGGATTTTCTTTCTCCCCATAGGTCTTCTCATCCCCTGAGCATGTAGCACACTGCTCAATAGAACTTTCTATTACAATGGAAATGTTCTCTACCTGTACTGTACTAGCTGATAACTACATGTGGATATTGAGTATGTGGAAAATGGATAGCGTGACTGAGGAACTGAATTTTTTATTTAATTTAAATTCATTTGAATTTAATAACTACATCTGGATAGTGGCTACTATATTGAACATCTCAGTTCTAGAACTTTCTTCCTTTGGGACAGCCTTACCAGCTAAACAATACAACCCTTGAGCATGTTTAATTTTTAGTTAACTAAATTGAAAGCCAGGCCAATAAAGTCCTTGTTTCTAAAGTACAAATTCAGTTTATTCATCTGTTTATGACACAGTAAACGAGAGGCAGAGTGTTTCACATCATAGACTTCACTTCCAACTCCTTGGAATGTTCATTTCTTTGGCTTAAAGGAGAGACTAGATGGGAAAGCCAGGCAATGCTTAGACACTAAAATAGCTTGGGGGGCAATGCTTAACATCATCCTTCCAGGGATGGGCACAAGGGGACTGTTAGTTGCAAGCTGAGTTTCTAGAACTGTTAGCTGGAAGCATATGGAGCAGCACGTCTGGATGCTCGTGCCGTGTCAGGCCTCAGTCATCGCCACCGCACAGGTACAGCAGCGCTTTCTGGTAGTCGCCTTTAGTGTCTTGCTGCAAATGGCCAAGGAGAAAAAAAAAGTGGCATCAGGAAAAAGATCAAATTTTTGCAATAACATATAAGCCGCCCCCATGTACAGCAGAGTCTCTCCCATGACAAAGAGAAGACTCTGCAGGACCTGCCCAGCCACAGAGGCCCAGAAGGCCACACACAATCCATCCCCAGGAGAGCCTCTGGGACTGCAGAGGAGGCGGCACTACGGAGACTGTCAAGGCTGTGGTTACTGCAAGGGTGTGGAGGATGCAAGGTACTGAGGACAACGCAGGTTAGCGACCAGAGCTGCTCTTCCTGAGGTGAGGCCCTGCAGACACCCCCACTTTCCCCCTTCACTCTCCCCCAGAGGATGGGGGTGCCTTCCTGCCTCACTCTTTCATGGATGATTAAGGCCACGTGAAAATAAGCTGGTGGGTGAGGAAGCAATTGCTAAGAGTCTAAGTGGTCCTCACCTTTAAACATATGCCCCAATGAACCTGGGATAGCAAACCCAACTCTAAATCCATCCCCTATAACCGCAGATGTGCCTTTGGAAATCTCAGGATCTTTCAGAAAGGGGAAGTGCATAGTCTGTCGAACAGTGATCACTCCCTACATGCAAATGCTCCATCACTCCACAATGGACGGAGACTAAATTCACTGGACAGATGTGAGTTCTGAACAACTAAAGGTTGTCAGTCCTATCAAAGAGGGTATTTCAAGAAATAGAAGTATAATCAAATGTAAATTTTAATTGATCTTCAAAGTCTCTTCAGGATGTCAGCAATTCTTACGGGATCATCATCATGAACATCAATTATTGTAGAGTAGCACATGTGCCAAATCTAAAATGTTTGCCTGATTCTCCAAGAGTCCAAGACAAATCATAAACGGTGCTTTCAAAACCAATCCCTGATATTTGATGACCAGCATCTCTTCCCCAGATTATTGGAAAAGAGAAGATCGCCATTCTGTCATCATTCTGACAGGCCACCTGTCCAGGGACCCCAGGCCCTCTGGATGGCAGAGCAGAGCCGACACAGCACCTCAGGCCTTACCTGGATGTAATAGTACAGGGACTTGCCATACTTCCTCTTGAATTCAGACCTAATTTTCAACATGTCCACTTCACTGCGGGAGACCATAATTCTGATCAGAACCTTATCACGAGTCCCCTTGCCCTGAAAGTCAAGTTGATGTTCCAAGTTAAATTCAATGGCAATGTTAACATAAAAAAGAGTCTAGTAAGTTTTCTTACACGTGGAACTGATCTGGGTTCTTGATGCTGTCCTCTAAGAGACTGCAAACACGACAGTGAAACTATTCCTCTAAGAAAAATGAGTATCTCGGAATTCAAACACATCAGGAACTAACCAGCACAGATCCCCGCTCTGTGCATTCAATAAACATATACCGAGAACCTACTACCAAAAGGCTCAGCTCAAGAAGTCCGTGGATTTGTATTCGTAACAAAAGGTTCCTGACTGTCAGGCTCAGAGAGGACATGTCAACACATTTTTATTGTGGCTCTGTGCTATTTTGAAAAGCCTGAGCAGTAAGGAGCACTGAGTTTACTTCCAGAGCCTCAGACCAGAGGCACTAAGGAGGGGGTCATCTTTGACATGCAACCTGAGAGATGAGAGGGAAGCAGTGAGAATAAGGCAGGTGCTCTGGGAAGATATGGCAAAAGCCGGAAGCCAGAAAACACAAGGCACATTTGAGGTATGGAAAATAGGATGGGAGTGTGGGAAGAGATGGTTTGTTTAAGGGCGAGTTGCAGAGCTGGCTTTGGAGTCGATAGACCCAGGCTCAAGTCTGGCTATGTAATCTCAAGCAGGCTGAGGCTCTCTGGGCTCCCGTCTCCTCATCTATAAAGGAGATAGTAACACAAGCTTCAGAGGTTTCTTTGCAAGGATTTCGGGTAAAATGGCACAATATCTATTGCATAGTGGGTGCTTACTAATCTCCCCCTTCCTCATGTGTCTTTACTCTGGGGTAATAAGAGGAAATCACTGAAAAACCTGAGCAGGAATCAGACATGATTACCATCCAGCATTTTCTCTCGCCCAAGGCACTTTATTTTCCACCTGTACACAAACACATGTTCAAGCAGCTGAGAGAGAGAAGTGTGTGGTTTTCTCACCTGTCAAATACAACCACAACTGACTGGTGTGCTCCTGCATGCAGACAGTGGGGCCCTTCCTCCACCCATTAGTCAAGGAGACTGAGTTTGGGGCACAAAAGCAGGAAAGCCTACTGTGGAAACACAGGCCTCTCAGCCAGCAGCCCTTACCTTCATGGAGTCATACAGCCGATCAGCAAAATACAGGGGCTTGTTCTGAATGCACTGGACTGTGGAGGGAAGAAAGGGAGTTGAGAATGCAGCCCTGCCTCTCTCCTCCACCACTGGGAGCTGATGCCCTGACCCCGGGACACAAACCAGAAATGACCTGATGCAACAGAAAAGGGCTGCAAAGTGGGGAATGCTAAGGGAAGCCCAGGAACCCTCTGAAATATTAAGCTCCACTGCAGATTGAAACCAGGGGGCTCTGAGGGCTGCAGAAACCCAAGTGTACACGTGAGTTCCCCGACACAGCCCTCCCTTCTCTTGCTGTCTTATTGCTCCCTGGCAGCAATCTGTTCTACCAATTTAAGCCCTTCATTAGTTTCATATCCTCAAATTTATACAGTTAAGATTATAAAACTACCCAAATCATGCACAGAAGTCACACCTCCCAAACACACTTGAATTAAGAGGACGGCTGTTCATTACTTCTGCTTCAGGACTGCCCACTGAAAGCTGAGGTCCCCTAGGCATGGGTGGGCCACGGTTGCTTACCCAGGTTCAGGAAAGCATTTTCCAGGTCACCTTTAACTTCCTTCTTGATGCTCTCCAACATGTCGTAAGGGCTGTAGCTCTTGTACCTTTCAAATACTAAGGAAAAGCAAAAAATAATTATCATTTCAGAGCCACCAGTCAAAGCCGTCAATGAAAACTCACACAATTACACACCATGTTTAAAAAAAAAAAGACAACCGAGGGTTGCATCCTAGAGGGTTAGCCATTGCCACAGTGGACCAGCTTTGCCCTGGGACAGCCG
>NW_007728952.1:212437-217519 GCF_000696425.1 Galeopterus variegatus
TGTCAATGAAAACTCACACAATTACACACCATGTTTAAAAAAAAAAAAGGACAACCAAGGGTTGCATCCTAGAGGGTTAGCCATTGCCACAGTGGACCAGCTTTGCCCTGGGACAGCCGTACTGTGCACCTGAGCTAAACGGCCTTGCCCATGCCACATATTCTGACCATCTCCATCTCCCTGAGTGGAACCTATGCCATCTGGAAGCCATGAGAATCAGCACACAGCACCCAGCAAAGTCCACTACTGCAACAAATAGGGCAAGAGGAAACAATCCTCTAACAAGAATGGGCAGCAAGCTAAAGCCCCAAACGCGGGAAATGTTTGGGGAACAGAAGGATCCAGAATAGAACAGGAGGGCAAAAGGACTTGGTGAGGGAAAATGGGTGAGCCCATGGGAGTGCCAAGTAGAGAGTGAATGAACGCTGTTCTGGCAAACCAAGCCCCCATACAGACCCCTGTCCACACTGCCCGAGAGCCCCCTGGTGCTAAGACCTCCTCGGCACAGCACCCACCTTTCTGGAGGTGGCACACACTCCGCTCAGTCATGATGTTGATCCACTTGGGAACATCAGTTCCCTTCCTCTTTACTCCAGCGTCATAGAGATCCTACGAGTACAACCAACCAAGAAAAGGTAACTACATGATCCAGAGCAAGGTCATAAAACATGTCTTGAGAAAAACCCAAAAAGCTACCCATTCAAAATGCCAAATGAGAAAGGATGATTACAGTGCAGACGTGGCAGAAAAAATGTACTATTTAGGTCAGAAGTCTTAATCACAAGCAGTCCTCCGCAGGCACAAACAGACACAATACGAGACTGTAGATCGTTCATGAGGTCAGAGCTGTACAGTCTCCCTCCTTGAACACAAAAGGAAGGACCGAGAGCTTCTATTCACATAAAGAAGGACTAGCAAATGTTCATCAGCACATCCGACACTCCTCCCTTTTGCACATTCCGTAACAGATGAGCTAGTGGTCATCTGCGGAAAACAGCTACAGGTCAGCACCCACTCCCAAGCTTGTTAGAGACTCAGGACACGGTGCAGCTGGAAAAAGAGCCGAGTCCAACTATCACCTGTTCCTGGAAAACGTAGGGGCTACAAGTAATGCTGAGAATGGCAGGAAGGGCAAGAGGCAGAAAGGCTTTTTCTAGGCAGATGTTCATTCAGCAGGTCCTCCACCATCTGCGAGTTGCAAAATCCAACTTCTATTACTTCATTTAAAACCCTTCTCCACCTCCTGCTAAAAGTGCTGTGTGGAATACATTACATTTTAAAACTAAAATGAATTTAAATTAATTTTTTTCTGCAGCTTTTACGACCTGCTCTGAGACAACTGTTGACGCTCTGAGTGAGACATATAGTTCACAGCAGTCTGAATCAGCTTATCAAATAATTCTCAATGATTTGGGGACTAGTACCACCACCAGTTCTATTCAGATGGGAAAGAAGGATGGGCCTCTGCCACCCTCTCTTTCTCCTCCACTGCAAGGGGCAGTGGGCCTCCTATCCCTGGCTGCACCTGCACCCACCATCTTCTCCTGCTTGCCCGCTGCTCCCTCTTTGGTGTGCACACACACCAATGTGTATGGCCAAATCACACTCTACAGAAACAGTACTTCCTTACCAGCAAAGCTTGAATGAGCATATGTGAGTCAGGTATCAAGCCTGTAATTAACACCAGCATTATAAAAGAATACCTTGTAATAAGTATAGTTCCCAGAAAGTGAAAATGAAATTCACATTCTCAGAGTGTGGTGAGCTTCAAATATGTCCATAAATTCTTTGGCATACCTCCCTTCCAAAGGTGGAGGCTAATTCCCCTCCCACTGACTGTGGGCTAGACTCTGTGACTCACTTCTAATGAACAGAGTGTGGCAGAAGTGACGGTGTGTGACTCCTGGGATCAGGTCATAAGAGGCATGCGACCTCCTCTGTGCTTTCTCTCTTGGATCTCTCACTCTGGGGAAAGCCAGCAGCCATGCTGTGAGGACACTCAAGCAGCCCCATAGAGAGGTCCATGAGAAGAGATTCTAATGTCTTCTGCCAACAGTCACATGGGTGTGCTGTCTTAGAAGTAGATCCCCCTGACCCAGCCAAGCCCTCAGGTGACTGCAGCCTGGCCAACATTTTGTCTGCCACCTCACGAGAGACTCTGAGCCAGAACCACCCAGCTAAGCAACTTCCCAGTTTCTGACAACCAAAACTGAGAGATAATAAATGTTTGTTGTTTTAAGCCACTAAGTTTGGGGGTAATTTGTTATACAGGAACAGAATACTATATAGACTATCCAGAGACTTATCAAAAAAAATACTCAAACCAAGAAGCTTGGCACTTACCCGGGCATCTTGGTCAATCAATTCATAATCAATGACAGAGCCATCCTCTGCTCTTCTCCCCTACAAGAAAAAAATTAAGAACATCAAATCTATTTATCTGTATATTTTAAAACATTACTTAATTTCCTGAATAAATACCTACTTCAAATTTGTATTCACACTGAAGTCTAGACAAGACCAAGGAATGGCAGAAGAGTTGAGTCAAGGAAGTGGGGGCTGTGCCTCAGCATCCTCAACCCCTCCTTGGTACCCAGTCCTGGGCTAAGCACCTTACAGAATCCCCCACTCCATTAGCTGATGATATTTAGTTCTCTCCCTCAGAGAGCTTACAATCCAGATAGAGAAATAAACATAGAACAAATGACAAAACAACACGATAGTCCATAGCACTAAGATGACGTGAAATGCAAAAGGGAGAACTCGTTCAGAGAGGAGAGTCAGTGGAGCGAGGAAAATGGGGCTGGAGCTGGACCTGGAGCGAGGGGCCAGATGAGGCTCCTGTGGGGGAGGGAGGGCATTCTGCACAGGGAGAGGCAGGGCACGCTCACAGGGGAGTGAGCAGGGCTGAGCATGAGAATCCTGGAGAAGAAGGTGAAGGTGGGGAGGAGGAGGGACAGGGGACATTTAAAGGCAGGTGAGAGCTTGGATGTGATGCAGCAGAAATGGGTTTTGATCAGGGGACTGAAATGGTGAGCGTGGATTCCAAAAGGCCCATGGATGGTGGTACACAGGGTGGTGGCAGACAGGGAGTCCAGGACAGCCAGGGGGAACGGCAGGGAATGGCTGCAGTAATGGAGACGTGAATGGGCCAGCATGTGGCAAGCTAATTAGTCAGTTGCCATCAGGCTTCCTGGAGAAAATGATTTCCCTTCCCTCCCTGGCGTGCAGGCATCAGGTTGCACACTGGCCAGGGGAAACACTTTTATCCATGTTAACGTGTGAACATCAGCCATCAGCTCCACAAAGACCCCCTCCCACTCCAGACAAAGGACTACATGGGCAAACCCTCTCATAAGAAGTGAGAGCAGGTGAAAGAAATGACAGGGTCACTTCCCACTGGGTCCCGTGTGGCCACAGACAGAGGCAAAGTGACCTTCTCTAAGTCACCCGGTGAGGGCTGGCACATAAATCCAGGCCAGGACTTGACAGCAGTCTACTCCTCCTCTGGCCCCCAAAGTCCACTTGTCCATGCGGTTTCGGAGGATAAGAAATCCTATTATACAAAAGTGACAACTCTGCAGTGACAGTGCAAACCTACTGTTGGAAATGCAGCTGAATTTCTGATACAGACACAGAGGATTTAGTTAATTTGCTTGCAAGTATAAAATGAGGTATGTGACTTGCTTTGGGAGGAACTGGGCAAAGAAATAAAACAGGAAACCAACCTTTGCAAGGGCAACCATCAGCTTGCGGAAGTCACCAGATGTATCGGAAACAATGTCCTTCTCCAGGTCAGTCTTGTACACTTGGAAAACAGCACATCTGGTTTTATGCTTCCCACCAACCACCCACCCACCCCAATTACCCCTTCCCCACTAAGACTCTGAAAAGCAGGAACAGCAGAGTCAGCACGGATGTAGCCGTGTTCCTCAACCCCAAACTGAGGGTGACTCTCTAGAATGATTTCTACACTCATGAAATCACAGCCAGAGTTATCACTGGTGACAATGGACAGACAGGGCTAGATCAAATCAGCGATCCTCAGGCTCACCTTTGATCCTTTTTTGTAGTTAAAATTCTGGTTCCCAACTTTCTTGACTATGATTTTGAATATCAAAAAATTTGGAATACTACACATACATAATTGTGCTTTATTATCCACTGATTGGAAAGTGCACAATGGCAAAAATTAGTAAGAATTAAATAATACTTTTGAATGAACTTGTGTTTCATTATTCAAAATAGCATCTGTACTGAAATGCAGTAGCAATGTAAGCTGCATTATTTATTTTACCCACAGCCACCTACACTGCTTGGTGTACACAGGTCCACAAGCTTCTTGCAATATTTCTTCAAAAATCCACAGTCCAGAGTTGGAAAACTCTTAAGCAAGACTGGACAGCACCCAATAAATGGAACCCAAACATACTTTCTACATCTCTTCATCAGATCTTTTTTTCAAATAGATTTTGTTTTCTCTCCCTTCCCTCCTGTTTACCCTTTTGCAGAAGTTCTAGTGGAATTAATCATCAAAATACAGGCAATAATTTTGAGATGGAAGAGAGGGACTGGACCGTGGCCAGCCTCATCCAAATGTCAAGACGGCAGGCAGCTCTGCAAATCTATAATCCAGGTGTTCTATTGCAAACGCTAACCCACATGGCTAGGATGGAGTCACAGAAACTGGGCTGAGAGGATGAACCACAGAAACAGGGCTACTCACTTTCCTTGTAGACTCTGTTGATTTCCTGCAGCTCCTGGTTGGTCCTTGAGCAGATAATCTCAATGAGGGAGTCCTCGTCAGTCCCTAGCCCCTGTGAACCAGGAAGTACCAATGTCAGCAGGGAAAGCCGCCCACTGGGCCACTTCTCTCTCTCTCCATTAGGGAAATGGCAAATACGGATCGGGCCTGTTAGCATTCTCTCTCTCACATTCCTGCTGAGGAATCTGTACTGTATTCTTCAGCACAAAGGAAGGGTATTTTCTATTCCTTTAAAAAATGCTTCAGCTGGGCCGGGCCGGTGGCGCACTGGATAAGTGCGCCGCTTGTGAAGCGCGGCGGCGCTCCCGCCCGAGGGT
>NW_007728952.1:218076-228032 GCF_000696425.1 Galeopterus variegatus
GGGGGCGACACTGAGGGTTGCGATCCGTTGCCGGACACGGAAAAAGACAAAAAAAAAAATGCTTCACCGGAAACAAGATGGTATACGTGGCATGTTTGAGTACAACCATGTTAAGAAAAAAAACAGACAGTAAATGGAAAGAGACAGCCAAGGAATATACCAAAATGTTAAAGCTGTTTGCCTTTTGGTAATGAGCTTATAAAGTCACTTTTTCTTCTTCCTTTGTTTTAAATTAGTGAGAAGAATTATTTTAATCAATGGGGAAGTTTTTCTTCGTTAAACAATTCTTATCATTAGTTTAAAGGAAAGAAATATAGACATGTTATGTTGTCATTTGCAGCCAGCATCATTAGATTAGAATAAGTCTTTTACCAGGGAAAGGTATAGTTAAAATAAACTTTGCAGCTTCACTTCTTTGAAATGTAAAATTGGGTTAGTGTTAAAAATTTCATTCTTGTACTTCCATTTTTGCTTGATTATTATGCACTCTTCGGGCATTTTAGGGAAGCAAAAGGAAATAATGAAACGCCAAATAAACCTAGACACCAACACTTTATTAAGGAATAAGAATTTGACGGGTGATGTATTCAAATTTAATATATACACTCTTGAGCGAGCCAGATAGCTTGAAAGGACCCAATGAAACATGTATTTCAAAGCTGGCTTCATGATCAAAGTCAAGATTTAATAATCAGAATTCTCTAATACTTGTCTTTCCGAATATGGAAATATCACTTTGAACTAAGTAGAATTACAACTGTTTAAAATGTAAATCAATTATAAGGTGTTAATACAATAAGGAACTTACCCACATGAAAAGTGTGTCAGCTATTAATTAAACTTATTAGAGTTGATATACCCCTGAAAAAGCGGTTTGTGTAATATAAGCTAAGCCTCCAGTTAATGGTTGATTTTGAATTTACTTTTAATCTAATATTTGAGCGAATGGCTCTTCTTCCAGAGTTTCTATCATGATTCGTAGAGGTTCCAGCAAAGCCAAAATGTCTTCCCTTGTTAGCAAAAGGTCCACACAGCACCCTATACAAATGTTATTAAATGACTACCGAGTATCTTTGAATATTTTAGGAGGGCAGTTTTTCAATCTCAAGGGTGATAGAAATACAGTCTAAAGATAACTCATGCATTGGAAGAAATGCTATATCCTGACATTGTAGAAATGCAAGAAAAGTATACTAATAAAAGATTTGTTTCCTGGGCCGGCCCAGTGGCACACTGGAGAGTGCGCCACTTGGGAGCGCAGTGGCGCTCCCGCGGAGGGTTCAGATCCCATGTGGAGACCGGTTCCCGCTCACTGGCTGAGCGTGGTGCGGGCGCAACATTGAGGGTTGTGATCCCGTTGCCGGTCCCCGGTACGGGCACGACACCGAGGGTTGCGATGCCGTTACCAGTCAGTAAAAAAGACAAAAAGGAAAAAAAAAAAAAAGATTTGTTTCCTTCCAACACCAATATACCAGTGTCAATATCTGAGAATTCTAATGGTGTTTTTATCTCTACATTCAAAGGTGACCTTGAAAATTTCCCAAATTTGGCCCAAGCTTTCCACAGATTGTCCACAATTCCTATCACAAGGGCAACTTCTACTGAAACATATGGACATATGGCAGATACTGCCACTGGTATTGCCAGAAGTAAAAACATTTAAAAAAAAAAAAAAGCATAGCTCGGTTAATGTCACTTCTATCTTTATGGATTTCAGAAGGGTACTCAACTGTGATCACTAATGGAAGAGCTGGCACCAGGTCAAAGATTTGGCAGTTCAAGCACCCTTCACTGGGTCCAATTACACAGATTACAACAGTGACTGACAGCTCACACAGGTCTGTTTCAATCACTAATACCTAGTAACAGATACTAGCAAAATCGTACAAATCACAACTAAATGGATTCTTGATGAAAATAAGATAACTAATCTGAAGTGTTGATGGTCAGAAGAAACCTAGTAGAGGCTGGCTCATCCACAGTTCCAAAGGTCCAAAGACTTGGTTTTCAGGAGTGCTATCTTTATTAAGCAGGATCATTAAATGTTATTGACATTTTATCATTCTCAATTATACCTTCCCTGCACTATTAGCCTACTTAGGGAACTTAGCGCAAATAAAATGAGCACGTCTTAGGCTAAGCTGAAGAACTGAAGGAATAAAGAGATTTAAAAACAAGTCTTTCAGCAGCCCCATGCTATCAAGTTCAGGGCCCTGGAAATGCCCAGTGTGTAAGTGGCCTCACTCTCATGGTGCCCTCTGGGGAAAAGGATGACAACTGAACTGTGACATTAGCTCTGGTGACAGGCTTACAGCTTGGTCTGTTCATAATTCAGGAACAGTGGCATCACAGAAAACACACTCAGAATAAAAAATCAGAAATATGGCTTCCCCCCTACCGCAGAGGCTTTTACCCAGTTACATCAGCAGAGGGCAGTATCAGATTATTCAAAGTGCTACAGGCACACACTATGAAAAGGGTCTGTATGCCCTGCTGTAACATACACTTATGTCTATGTCTGTGCACTTATTACATTTATATAATAACTGATGTTTTAGGTATGCACAAAATTCAGGGAGTTTCCAACCTGGAATTTTTACTCTAATTTAACCTAAAATTACATGATCAAAATAACTTTGCAAAAGAAAAACATAAAACAATATGTGCTATGAGACTTCAGTTGAAACATAGGTACCATTCATGAGCTGAAATCACCCCTTATGTGCACTGTGATGTTCTGATTTTGCCCAAATTTGAAATAAACAATGGGTGTAACAGGGAGAGGGTCAGAGGAAGAAACACCCATGAGAGCATGGGCAGAATTTGCAAGCTTCACTTAACAAAAGCTACGAACTTTTCCTTTGCCTTAATATCACACATATCTCTTTTACGGAGGAAGTGTAATCAAGGAAGTAGTTTTCCCAAATGGTATGCCAATTGCCCAGGTGCCGAATAGTAGCAGCTGGTTACTGACTTAGCATCAAGAAATTTCTTTACAGTCTCAAAAAAAGTAATTGAAATATTTTTGGTACAAATCCTGAGACTTGTCACTTCAATTCATTCATTCAAAAAAAAAAAAAAAAAAATGGTTCCAAATGAGAATTCAACAAAACTGAAAATCACCTAATTATGCTCAGAAAGCTGTAATTCACAAATATTAATGGCAGATTTGACAGAGAAGACATCTCACACGTGTTTACCTTCATGGAGGCTTTTAGCTCGGAAGCATCATACTGAGCAGGTGTCTTCAATAGGCCCAAAATCACCGTCTCCAGGTGGCCAGATAAGGCTGATTTTAGTGCTGACGCAAGTTCCTGCAGAAAAACAGGCAATCATATGAAAAATTTGGTTGGTAACCATTATTCACTTTAACACTGGTGAATAGAACAAAAGTAAGAGGGATGTTTGTAAAGCAGGTTGTGAGTTTTTGACCACTCTGGGGTCTTGGGTCAACTTTCCTTCACTGCCTTCCCTTCAACAGACTTTAACAAACTCCCTTAAAATCCACACCAATTTTGCATTCTCCTACACTCAGTAAAAGGAAACTGGAGTAGGATGCAATTCCTCAGAAAACTATGAGTGTGAAGACACTTCACAATACTCCCCATGAAAGACAAGGCACTTTCTGGGGTCAAGGCCCCTGCTAAGAAGGAGGTGTTTAGAGTGGAGAGCATCCTGAAAAGTAGAGTCTTCGAAGCCTGTTGACATCATCCTGTAGAAGATATGTTTGTGCAGCTGCTCCAGGGGTGGCTCCTCAAAGTCTCTGGAAGGAACCAGAGGCCCAACATTGCTGGAAGTGGGCTCATGAAGCTTTCCTCTGCAAAACACTACATTTAATACTGAGGAAACATCAACTTGTCTATACCAAATTGAGACATTGTTGATGGAGACGATGGGGAACTAAAGCCCTCCAATTACCTCCTTGACTTAGTTCCCTGCTGCATATTATTTCTTAACGGTTCTACTGTCACCATGAACACAAGATTTCAAATCAGAGGTGTGAGTTAGCATCCACGTATGGAGACAAATACCCAATTCAATGTGCCATTTAAAGACGCTTGCTCAGGGATTAAACTTCCTACAGATCATGGGCATTGGGTGATGCCTGAACTCTCCCACTGTAATTATTTTCTTCTTTCTTTCCACTTTTTCCCTTCTCTTCTCTCCCTCCTTTCTTTCTCTCCTGCTTTTTAATAGTACCTATGGTATCTACAATGTTTAGCCCCTGAAAGAACTTGCAGGCTCTAAGAAGTGATTTGTAGCCTGCTTCAAAGACAATCTTCTTGAATTGTTCACAGATGTCGCAAACGCTAGAATTGACATGGATCTTAGAAATCATGAGGCCCAACCCTTTCACCACCTACTTTCTCCTGCTTCAAAATGTCCTAGGAACACATAGCACTTAGGAGGGGATTTTAAAAGCAACACCTCCCAATTACAACACCAATTTTCCAGTTTGGAACTCTGAGGTTAGGTGATTCCAAACTTAGCCTGTCCTTGACACTCCCCTCTACCCATTCTCTAGTCAAACCTGAAATAGCATTTGGGCACCTACTGACTTCTTCCACTTCTATTCTAAACTCCTTCTGGGCATTCGACTTCCTGTTTCTCATGATGTCCAGAACAGAGCTTTGCACTTAACAAAAACTCCAGAAATGTTTGATAAATAAAACATAACCATTCCCTGTATGGGAAACAGGCATCTGCTGAATGTGAAAGAAACATAAAATCAGTCCTCTGTGCCAGCTCCTCTCCACTTGTGCCTGCTGTGCTAGGCTCTTCAAACCCCTCACTTCAGCAGCCTCGGTCCACACCCCTAAACAACTCACTTGAAAAGATAAGGTTCCGCTTCTAGGAATCCCTTCGGAAACTATCTCACATAGTTTATGTACCTTTCTGTAAAAGATGACAATTCTCCTTGGCCCAAGGCTGAGAGTCATCAAGAATCAATAGTAGGACAGTGAGCTGTTCCCAGCACAGAGCAAAGCCTGTGAGGTTGCTGAACCCCATTATGATACTGGTAACACTTTTCCTCCAACGGGGAATGTTGTTCTCCATATATCCAATTTGAAATCACGATCCAGGCTTCTATGTTTGTGTGAGCACTTGTGTGAACACACCCAAGTGTTACAAGACCACACTCTGTAAGTGACAGCTGAATGAGCAATTATTTGCCTGCTGTCCAAAGAGGTGGGCATTCTGTTCCAGTGGGAACCCGGCTCTACCAACTCACAGATCCTCTTGGGAAGCTGGAAGAATAAAACACTCCCCCTTCTATGCCTCACTACAGAAGATTAATATAAATCTAGCAGAAGAAGGATTTTAATGCACTTGAGATGAAAGAAGCCAGATGCTTTCCTTTTCATGTCTATGGCCTTTCCAACTATTGTGGAGGGTGGGAAGAGAGCTAGATCAAGGCTTGACCTGCAACTCCCAGGACTCTGGTGGTCATGTCAACCTCAAGAGCAGAAATATCTCTTCCAGAATCCTTCCAGGTCACCTCTACTGTGGCTACGAGTGAAAGCCATAAGTCAAATGGGAGCTTCAGGAAGCCACACTTACTGCACCATCCAAGAATAAATCAAAAGCTTTTAATAGCAAGAAGTTAAAAATAAAGCAGCACATCCTTAAAAATAAAATTTCCTAACACTGTGACAAAATAAAGGACAAACAAGTGTTGGTGGTTCCTTAACCACTAGTGGACAAGCAAAGGAAAAAACACACAAAGACCCTTCAAACAATGGGAGCATGGCATATTGAAGACAGCCTGGTAGACCGAGTGAACTACCAATTCAGCCCATTCATTGCAAAAATCTGAAGAATTTTAAGAAAAATCTTAAGAACAAGAGGAGCATGTTAGGATCAATCCTCAGTAGAGGCTAGTGTCCTAAGATTAAATTAGAAACAGCTTATCAGGAGCCAGCAGGAGTTATAAAGACAAACGGAGTTGCGGCATGTAGAGAACTGAGAACAGTGCCTGGCACAACGTAATCCCTTGGTCACTGGTACCTGTTATTATTGTTGTTGTGATACCCAGTTCCTTTCTAACCTTCTGTTCCCAGCACTGATCCCTCCACGTGGTCTGGATGGGAGGAAGTGGGGTTTATGTATATGAGCTCCCAAGCACTCTAGGGGCCACAGTGTGTGTGACTTGTAACTCTTACATTATGTAAGAGGAAAACCTTGGCTACCCAAGGGTTCCAAAGGCTCTTGCTGGTGAGAGCCACAATTCATGAAAAGAAAAAGCACACAAAGAGGAAACTAAATTCAGTGAGGAATGCCCTCCATCCCTGAAATTGCCGGTACCTTTTTGGTCCTTCTCTGGTAGGCGAAGGCGATATCCTGTCTCTGTGCATTGCTGCGGTTGGTCAAAATGTTGACAATGGTGACTTCATCCACACCTATGGAAATACAAGTTGTGAACAGTTACTTGACCACATATGCTAGCACTCCGGGCTCACACAGAGGTTTTAAGCAGAGTTTTCCAAACTGAAATTTATATACTGTTTTCCCAACTGAAATACCAGGACACCATATGGAAATACAAGTTGTGAACAGTTACTTGACCACATATGCTAGCACTCCGGGCTCACACATAGGTTTTAAGCAGAGTTTTCCAAACTGAAATTTATATACTGTTTTCCCAACTGAAATACCAGGACACCGAGATTTGTTCTCTCTCTCTTGTCCGCACCGACTATCCATGTGTACACACTCTCCCTTTTTTCCTGAAAGCCTCAAACCTCAAGATTAAATGGACCTTTTAAATATTTGTATTAAAAAACTGTTTTATTCACAAATTGGTTTCTGGAATCAACAGTAGGAGGTGCATTTCTGGGGCTTTGGCAGTCAGATGGAACAACAAAGATTTAGGAGGATTTTAAATGAAGGTCCCCAAATTACCATTTAACTGGGGATTTAATAGACAGTAACTGCAAACTGAATTAATAGAGACAATTATTTATATTTATTGCAGGATTACGGCTATGTAAGCAGCTAGGTATAATTTCTATAATTATAGAAACTGTCATGACAAATGAGTCAGATTTAATATGGCAGTTGTATTTTAATAGCATAATTGATTAATACAATCATACTTATTGAAGACTAAATTGTTTTGTAAGGAAAATAAACGTTCCACTGCTTTTAATCTTCAATAGGCAATTTTAATAATCAATTCTATAACTTTATTAAAAAGAGTGTTTTAATCTAAATTAAATCTAAATTGGGAGTTTTGAAGTGCCACCAAAATACTTTAGTACCTATTTTAATTGGAACATGTGTATTTACAAAGATAAGCAATGCTTTCTGGTATCAGAAAGTTTCCAATTTTATATCAGAAATACTCCAAACAAGCCACTTAAGAAAGAACGATTTTACAAATCCAGAAATTGAAAGGTCTCTCTTCTGACTGATTATAAACTTTGTTTAATAATAAAAAAAAATAGTCTGCCATAACTGGATAGGTAATTCTTGGATGAGAGAGGAGAATCGCTAAGCCCACAAGGTCACCTGCAAACTGCACATGGCTCTGCCTAGAAGAAATCAGAGGAGCCCTGAAGAGGCAGAAAGGTCAGAAGTGTAACACTGTGAGGCAAAGGTAAGGAAGAGACTGGCAGAGGAGGCATCCTGAACTCTCAGGTATGATAGGAAGATCAAAAGGAATAAAGTTAGAATTTCTGGGTATAAAAATAAATAACATTTTTAAAAATGTATACACTCATTTCAAAGTAAGTTCATACCAACATGCTGGTTACCTAAACTGCAGCATCTATACCTTTAGATCTAATTTTTAGAGCAGCCAATGGAAACAGAAACCCTATTGTTGTGTATGAGACTCAGCATCAAAGACACTTGTTTTAGCATTGGATACAATATTGAAAAATACAGAGAGGAAAAAAAACCCTATGTCCAGGAAGAGACTAATTAAATGTTCTTTTGTCCATATAATGGGATATTTTGCAGTTGTTTAAAATGATGGCATAGAAGTATTATTAATTGTTATAGAAAAATATTCATAATACACTGCTAAATTTAAAAAAAAAAGACAGGTTGCAAAGCAGTATGCCAAGTATTAACCTGATTTTTGTAAAATGCATATGCACGTATAAGAAAATATCTAGAAGTCTTTATACCACAACTGAATAATGATCATCTGAGTGGTGAGATTATGGGTAATTTAAATTTTTCTTTCTTTTGCTTATCTATACTTTCAAAGTTTACCATAATGACCATAAAAATGGTTTTTAAAACACACAGTGAATGGCACACAGTCATTGATCTAGAATCAACATGAGATTCCCAGCATGGTTCTAAGCACCTAAGTTAGAATAAAACACAGTATACATAATAATTAGGACTTACATCTATGATTTCAGTTTCCAAACATGGCAACACAAGCTATGCTATTTATTCCTCACAACAAACAAGACAGGATAGCTATTTCTCTTTCTGTTTTATTGACGAGGAAGTTCACAGACATTGAGGTTCCTCTGCATCTTGTACCTGTGTTCACGTTTGTCCTCTTTAGGTCTCAGCTTCTACATCTGTGCACATGAAACACCAACCAATATAATTAAGGTTTAACTTCTACGTGTATTTAGTTTCAATCAGGTATGGGCAGGACAGATTTAATCAGAGACTTGCTGAGGTTATGAGGCTTCTTTAGTGGAGGTGTGTCTGGGCTCGTGTGCGCACAAAACTACCCACGCATATGTGTCTGCTCGCTCGTGCTCTCTCTCCCTCTCATTCTTGCTGCTCTGTCTCTCAAAAATGCTATGGCTCTAACTTTATATTAAGAAAACCACTTGTTGGGCCGAGCCCGTGGCGCACTCGGGAGAGTGCGGCGCTGGCAGCACAGCAGCATTCGCACAGCAGCACTCCCACCGCACACTCCCACCGCAGGTTCGGATCCTATATAGGAATGGCCGGTGCGCTCGCTGGCTGAGCGCGGTGCGGCTGGTCTCAAAAAAAAGGACCAAAAAAAAACCCACTTGTTTATTAATGTGTTTTTGCCTTATACTTCACTTTAAATGAAAATGCTGAAGAATCACAACAAAATACAACTCTATCCTCTACCCTCAACTCTAGTATTTCCTGAAATCAATCTGACCTGAAGGCATACCAAGAACACTGACCCATAAAAAATGATTCTCTTGGAAAGAAATGCAGTCTATGTTTGTGTCAGAACGTGGTCCTTGGCCCACCTGCCTTAAAACCACATGAGGCACTTATTAAAAACACAGTCCTCTGGGCCCCACCTGAGATCTACTGAGTAAGGCTCTCTAGGCCTTGGGACCCAAGAAGCAGCATTTCAACAAGCTCCCTGGTAGCGACTTATTTGAGAATCACCAACACAGATGGAGGGCCATGGGTGGGGAATGGAAAGGTCTTTGGAAACCTGCCTATGTACAAATCTGCCTATGTCACTTCCACCAACTGTTTCCGTGAGGTACAGGGTGGACTACAATTTTAGGGAGAGATATGTTTACCTTTGTCCAAACAACCCAGGTAAGAAATAAACCTAAAAAGAGTTCACTCTACAAACTGCGGTATAGTCCCATGCTCTTAGACAACGAAGCAGCTTTTTCTTTCTGCAGCAGCTAAGTATCTAGCCAGCAGAGTTGGAACTCAATCCAATTATTGGAAATCCCCGTAAAGAGCCTGGGTGGTTAACCTGTGTCTCACTGAGGAGGCAGCAACAACTGCAGTCTGAAGGAATCCAAATGTATTTTACCTAAATTATTTACCAAGCAAACAGCCTGCTGAGATGCAGTACCTAATGTGCTAAGACTCTTTACAAGTGAACAATCTATGCATTACACAAATACTAATGCCAGTAACCATAAAGAAATTTTAGCAGAGGCTCTTTCTGCAAGTGGAAGACTCCACCCACGCATCCTGCCCCAAGAATCTCACCTGCATCAGCTATTTCTCCCATACCGTTATCTGCATGT
>NW_007728952.1:229078-230727 GCF_000696425.1 Galeopterus variegatus
GCATCCTGCCCCAAGAATCTCACCTGCATCAGCTATTTCTCCCATACCGTTATCTGCATGTTTCAAATTGAACTAGGAAGAGGGAAAAGTCATGGAGCCCAGGATCACTTGCCTAGTCAAAGCCACTTCAGGCATGTCTCATGTTGTAACACTAGAATACAAATATCTGCCGGTGGGATTGAGCCATCTTATCTTTAAAACAACACTGCTTCCTTTCAACCTGCTATCATAATTAGTGAGACAGTTTATCCCAGTGAAAATAGTTCAGTACAGGGTGAGGCTGGGGTCATCTGGTTACTCGCCATTTCTGCCCAGGATGCAGCTGAAGGATGAGGACAGAACACTCAGCTGTGTCAGCACAATCATCATCAACTGTGCACAGCCAGTGCCAGGACACTAGAAAAGCTTCACTTGAAGGTGGTTCCAGACGCCCAGGAGATGAGACTCTGCGCCTCTCTGGGTTTGTACTTTCTGGCCTCTCCTGTCCAAGTGCTTAGGGAAGTATCTGCTGGGCAGAGGAGCCCAGGGTCTAAAGGAAACTGAGTGGGTGGGGCAAAAGCATAAATAAACTACCACCCTGAATAATGCTTCCTTTTCCATCCCATTCCTCTTGTGTTTGATATGGACGGTCAAAGAGTAATTTAAGCAAAGGCTCACACTGGGGAACATCGATGCAGGTGTGCAGATCCCACACAATGTGGATGGTAACATGCTAAATTCTTTGATCCAGGCAAATTTTTTAAAATTTCTTTTCAGAACTAATAGAAGTTAAGACTTTCCAGGACTGGCGAGGAAGTGAGACACAAGTGTACCTGACTCCTAATGGGAAATAGCACAAGGAAGTTTCTAAGCATTTGCTTAAAACCCGAAGCAACAGTTTTGCTAAGTGAGTGACACAGGGAGCCACGGCTGACAGCAGGGACCAAGCAGGAGACTGCAGAATCCTGGGTCCTTTAAACCACCCATGGTATTTTTCAAGCATAAAGAATACTTGAAGTCTAAAATGAGGGCTGAATCCAAAACCACAAAATCAGCCCCCTGGAGTTCCCTCCTCCTCTCTGCGGGTGGAAACCTCAAGCCAGCTCCACATTCTGGCATTCCATGGAAAATGAGTGTCTTTATTGTCCGTGGCAAGGAACCAACATCCATTCTCATTCTGAACAGGATGCTGACTCACATCTGCCCAGACACACTGACTGCACAAAGAAAATGGATTTCATTTGTGTTTGACGAAGGGCTCAGGAGGCCCTCAGGGCAGGGCTGACTTGAAAAGTAAAGGAAAACTGCCCAGATCCTCGCCTTATCTAGATCATGGGAAAACCCATGACTCGCCTTAGATTGCTGGGCATATCAGTATCAAAGCTTAGAAGATATCATTTTTACAACAAGAAAGTCAGAGGCATGCTACGAAGAGAGGACAGGGCCACAGATCCATGAGCCTATTTATTATAATAATAAAGACCTTTTACTGGGCACCTAGTATGTGCCAGGTATTTTATTAGGTGCTTTAAACACACTTCATCATGTAATTTTCACAACCACGTGCGGTGGGTGTTGTCATCCCCATTGTACTGAGAAGGAAGCCAATGCTCATGGAAGGCAGGAACTCACCCAAGTGCACACAAGCAAGTCACTTGAGAGCTGAGATT
>NW_007728952.1:231449-232807 GCF_000696425.1 Galeopterus variegatus
GCTCATGGAAGGCAGGAACTCACCCAAGTGCACACAAGCAAGTCACTTGAGAGCTGAGATTCAAACCAGGATTAAAGACCCTAAGGCTCACCACCCTGAGCAATCCCGCCTCCTGCTATAGAAAATTATCCAAAATTTGAAAAGAAGGCAAGAGGAAGATAGCACATCCTCCTCCCAGTACCTGCTGGAGACCATCTAACAGGCCCACTAAGGACTCGTTCCCCAGGGGCCTGCCCTTGCTTGACTTGCTACCTACTGCTGATCTGGGCATATACTCTGTGGGTTACATGTTAACTTGTGGATTTTGGTCCAGTAGAGAGGATAACCCCAAAGGTTATGGCTTCACCATGCTGTGGGATATTGATGGTCTTCTATCAAGCCCAGTAATCTTATTCCAACATTCTTTTCTCAGTGCCTATGAACACCCAGTCTCTCAAATTTCCCTTTGAGTCAGGCTTACCTCAATGAGTTAAATGTTTCACACATGTTCACCCTATATTAGTCATGTTTGTACCTTTTTGAAGTTATACTTTGATACTTCTTCATACCACACTCTTCTACCAAGTTCTTAAAAAGGATCTGGGACAGTAATGTGTCTATATGTGTATAGAACTAGGCTTACTCCCTAGGACATACAAATGCACTCACATGTAGTAATCTATAGGTAATGATTTGCCACCCAGTAACAGTGCTTGAAGGGATAATCCAACTGAGGGTTTTTTTAAACAGAAACAGCTAGAAGACTCCCTTCTGGAGATAGCCACTAATAACTCAGTGGAGAGAGGCAGTCCTTCCCAAAAAGCTATTATGCCAGCCAGTCGTCCATATCCTGGAGTGATTGTAGGGATAGAGAACCTCCCCCCCTCCCCCCCGCATACGCACACATAGATCATTGCCAAAAAGCATCTTCCCCACCACTCTATCTCCAGAGGGTCTCTTATCAAGACAGGTCACCTGGGTGGGCAGCAGGTATAAGGGGAGACCTCTGGATAAGTGGCACTGACAGATGTAATACTCTGGAAACTACGTGGCACTCAGACCTGCAAGATCTGGGGCACATTAGTGCCCTCCCTATGCCTGGGTTTCTCCCTGTAAAACCAGATCGTGATAATACTTATTTTCCCAGGATGCAGAAAAGACGGGCTGAGTTGATGACTGGGAGGGAACATGTCTACTGCCTTCTTCACTCAGCAACTCTGTCACAGTCTTGGCCCCTGCCCGCGTTCAAATTTCAGTCTATGAAAATATAAGGCACCAGAAGACAGGGAACATTTTTTGCCATTAGCACTCATTAGGCTGGTAGTCCAGTTACATGATAAACCCTGGCAGCTGCCTGAGAGATGGGAGAGAAAACAAAC
>NW_007728952.1:233320-233940 GCF_000696425.1 Galeopterus variegatus
GAGGGAACATGTCTACTGCCTTCTTCACTCAGCAACTCTGTCACAGTCTTGGCCCCTGCCCACGTTCAAATTTCAGTCTATGAAAATATAAGGCACCAGAAGACAGGGAACATTTTTTGCCATTAGCACTCATTAGGTTGGTAGTCCAGTTACATGATAAACCCTGGCAGCTGCCTGAGAGATGGGAGAGAAAACAAACACAGCACAGGGTGGGAAGAGACTGGGGAGCACGGCGCCTCTCTCAAGTCTGGCACAGCTGTGGCCGTGGTCCCAACTCGGGAAAAGCATAGTTTCACTAAGTGCCTAAGAGGCAGCTTTGGTCCAGGAATCAAATTTCCCCTATTCCCATTCCTGCTCTGATCTCACCTCCCTTAGAAAGTATTTAAAGTATCATCCCTTTGGTAGTCCCACTAGTTACTTAAGTCATCTCAAACCCTGCCTGTCTTCCATGCTTAATTACATTTCTGAAATACTCTACTGGACCAGCAGGAAAACACAAAGTGGACCACTACTCAAGATCCAAATCAAATAAAATTGTAAATGAAGGAATACGCATAAAATGCAAACACCATTTTGTGCCCTGCTGTTCTGTCAGACTCATGAGGCAGGAAAAAAAAAAA
>NW_007728952.1:233990-235272 GCF_000696425.1 Galeopterus variegatus
AAAAAAAAAAATCTGAACAAATGCAAGAGAAACCCACATACCCACCCTTGACTCAATTGATAGTGGAGAAGTTACTTGCATTGTTGATGGCAAGGAATCTGGTTACTTCCACTATCCCTGGGTGAAACTGGTATTTGGATTCCCTCAGGGAAAAGAGGTAACAGTTTTTACAAAAGAAAAGGTGAGGAGAGGCAGGCCATGAAAGCTCATGCCTACAGTTAGAAAAGCACCAGGGACTCCTGCTCTCGTGTGTCATAGCTACTCTGCTCGGGTTTCACACCTACACAGCTGCACAGACAAATATCATTGCCAGGAAAATCTGTTGCTCACAGAGTAGAGGTGACTGTCACTCAGCACTGGTCTCTCTGTTCCCAGCACTGCCGTAAGATGAGAATCAGTCTAAAGTAAACATGAACACAAAGAGCAAGTCGTCAGCCACTGGGGAGGGTCTGTTCTCTCCCGTTCCCTTCCAAGAGGGTGAGAAGGGCCTNCGTCAGCCACTGGGGAGGGTCTGTTCTCTCCCGTTCCCTTCCAAGAGGGTGAGAAGGGCCTGGGCTATGTGAGGCACTCAGGCCTTCCCCACAGGTGTGCTCTCACGCAGACTGCGGGGTTCTTGGTCTGTCTCCTTGCTTGTACCCTTTGTTACAGAAAAGGCCACCCTTCCGGGCCAGTCTGCCCCCGGGCACCCTCAAGAAAATATATTCCTAGCTGCTGTGCTCAGTTGAATGAAAACACCTCCAGGTATGCAGGTGAAACCAAAAATACACGTCCTGTCTTGCTTTCCAGCAGCATGGGATCTTAGGCTTTTGGCCATGCTGGAAATCTTAGGCAGATCTATTTTAAAAGTATAAGAAAAAAATAAGTGCAAAAACTTGCTGCAGTTATGCTTCCATACTTGTGTTTAGGAGAAGGGGGAAAAAATCACCCGCTTTTGCATCCCTTCCGGAGAACACAAATACTGCTAAAATCAAAACCCGCAATAATAACAGGGCAACTCATTACCCTCCCCTTCCAGAGAAAGACCAAAGCTGCACCAATTTATTGGCACTTACACTAACTCTGGGGTTGTGCTGCTAATTACAATCTATTTTATGTAGTCTAGATTCATCCTTTTCTAATTTAGCTGACTTTCCTTTCTAGTTATTTGGGCCCATATGGTAAACTATTCACAGCTGTGTTGTACATTCCACAGTATATATTTAACCCAAGGCCAATCTAGACCAAGAGACTCCTACAGATTAAGTCTCAGAAACCTCTTGTTAATTAAGCAATATTACTACTT
>NW_007728952.1:235984-238912 GCF_000696425.1 Galeopterus variegatus
CAAACAATCATGCATTTGGTTTAGGTAACATACTCAAATACTGAAATCCCTTCAAACCAGAAACAAAGCCAACTTTTTAATGAGAATGAGCTGAACTCATTTAGTAAGAATAGACCAAAGTCCACCAGGGGACTGTTGTCCTTTCTGGATGCCATCCAGATTCTGGAACTGTCCTCTGCTGCCTCCTGCGACCCCACCCACGTGCACTCACTCACCCGTGTGCTCTTGTACCTGTGTACCTCTTGACTACTACCTGGGGAAGAGTTTTCCCTTCTCACACAGTCCCATGGACCTGGGCATTGAAACAGCTTAATGAAATAAGGTCCTTGCCCTTAAGGAGCTCACATTCTGGTGGGAGAGACAAACCCATACATAGGCAATTATAGCGCAATGTGACAAGAGCTCTAAACAAGTACGTGAAGATGAGAACACAGACCAGGGAGTACTTGGTCCTGCCTCCTCAGAGAAAGCCTGGAGTAGAGGCTGTGCCTGAGCTCAGGCTAAGAGGACAGTGGGGACTGCGTGGCTGTTGGTGGTGGGGAGGAAGCAGGCTGGCACTCCTGGAGGCACGTTCCATCTGGGGCACTGAGTGGAGCCAGAGATGAAGCTGGAAAGAGAACCCACAGTAGCTGAGGCAGGGAGGTCCATTGAAAGAGAGATGCCATAACAGCACACGGGTGACAGACACCAAGGGCTAGGGGCAGGGATGGAGAAGAGCTGCTTTGGGACCTGCTGGCCAGTAGCCCACAGACCTCTGCCCAGCTCTGCCCCTCCTGACGATGGTCCCCACTGCAGGCCTGCTCCTGTTCCCAGCCCTTGTGCTTAATAGCAACCAATTAGCTTCCGCCACAGGTGACCTGCCCCAGCAGTCCTTCTGGAGAGCACACAGGCAATAGGGAAGTTGATGGGACATCAGATGGGGCCAGTGACATCCCAGAACCCTCTGCATGTGGCACTCTCATGCTCAGGCTACCCTTGTCTGGGAGAGAAGGAGGCCCAGATAGACATCTCTTCATTTGCCCTTTGGCTTTTGTTTATATTAACAGTTGAGGTTTAAGCTTTGTTTCCCTTGATGTCAAGGAAACACCAACTACTTAGCATTGTGTCCTGATAAAGTGCTTGAGGGGGTGGGATGAGGTGTGGCACAAGCTTCCTAATCACAGGTAAGATAGGAGGCATTCTAAAAGGGAGGTACGATCTTAATTAGCTCACTTTTTACATGGTGTTATCTAACTATATCAAGGTGAAGGAGAAAGGAGCAAAAGGGTTCACCTTTCCCAACTATTGACTTCATTTTTGTTTTTAATTAAGTTTACTGCTTTCCATTATGAAAGTAATACATGTCATCATAGAAACTTTGGAAAATACAGAAATACAGAACATACTGAAAGCATAAGAAAGGAAAAGAATCAATTACCCATGGGATATCAGTTACTAATGCCTTTTATTTTTTCCTTTTTGATTTTTGGAAAATACAGAAATACAGAACATACTGAAAGCATAAGAAAGGAAAAGAATCAATTACCCAAGGGATATCAGTTACTAATGCCTTTTATTTTTTCCTTTTTGATTTTAAAAAAAAATTGCTGTGGTTAGGATCATACAGTATATATACTATTTTATATTCTTTTTTCCACACAATTGACAAATTCAAGGTGAATGGATGTTAAAATGAGTGTAATGGAATTGACTGTAGTGATGGTTGCACAACTCTGTAAATACACTAAAAATATTAAATTGTACATTTTATACAGGTGAATTCTGTGGCATTTAAATTATACCTCAATAAGGATGTCAAAAATGGTTCATAAACTTTATTTTTTATGTTTTCATGACATTCTACAGATATTCTATGGAATACAGGGAGTTACATATTACCTATGTAATACAGTTTCATTTAATCATTTACTGAACCACTCCCCAACTAAAAGATAAATCCAGGCTTTTCACGATCATAACCAGTACTGCTATTAACATCTTTGGTACATTGAGCTCTTATGGATATCATATTCTTTATTCCCAATAGTTTCCTAGAAGAATTTAAGGTTTTAAAAATAGTGACAATCTAGAAATTATTCTAAAGGACCAATGAACTTAAGATAACTTAGTTACTCTAAAATCACTAGGCACCAAAAATAAACAAGTAAATTAAGAGTGGTCCTAAGTGCAACCCAGTGAACACGAAGTCTGGGGGAAGGAGCCAGAGGACCTAACACTGGACCATGGAAGTGGAACATATCAGATATCAACAGGATTATAGCTAGACAATGTTTCCCATGCCTGAAAATAATTCAAGGCAAAGAAAAAAAATCTAATCCTAACAGGTGGGAGCTATGACATCATTGATACTAAAGAACACAGCCATGGGGCTGGACCGAGCTGTGTTTAAATCCCAGTTTGAACCAAAGCCAAGAGACCGGGGGAGCATGTTAATCCAGAATTGTGTCGCCCATAAATTGGGGGTGATAGAACACTACATCAGAGATTAATCTGAAGTTCACCTAAAATGAATGTTCCTGAAGTGGCTGGTACAATATCTGCCCATAATGAGCACTCAATAAATTGTCACGACAATGATAATAAGGATGTCAGCTGCTTTTGACCGAACTGGAATGCAGAAATCCAAATCTGAGTTCTCCAGACATGTCTGCTTGGAAACTAGAATATTTTTCTCCTAACTCAAAAAGGGCCTGAAGGTATTTTATTACCATGAGAGTTTCAGCTGTGACCAGAGTTCATTTGCGCAATCATTACATTCCATTGTGCTAAAAGCTTTCTCATGCAGGGATAAAAGCAGTCTTTGTTTCAAGCTTGTGAAAGGCACCATCTTTGTTAGATGAGTTAACTATTAAACTTCGAGTGTATTTCTGCAATGGCATGTTGGGAAACCACAAGAATCTAGGCAAACCCAGATAGTGAAACAGGATG